>NW_023657911.1:0-7500 GCF_015228065.2 Penaeus monodon
TAATATATATTATATTTTTTTATTATATTTTAATTGTGTGTGTGTGTGTGTGTGTGTGTGTGTGTGTGTGTGTGTGTGTGTTGTGTGTGTCTGTGTGTGTGTGTGTGTGTTGTAGGTGTGTATATAAATATGTGTGTGTGTGTATACACACTAACACACACACAGACACACACAAACACAGACACACACACATACACAGATACACACACACACGCACACACACATGCACACACATATATATATATATATATTATATATATATATATATATATATATATATATATATATATATATATATAGATGATAATAGAATAGATAGATAGTATAGATAGATAGATAGATAGATATTTGTGTATATATATATATATATATATATATATATATATATATATATATATATATATATATATATATATATATATATATAGTATATATATGTGTGTGTGTGTGGTTGAGTATTCCTTTGGGAGTATACTCCCTTTGGGAGTATACTCCCTTTTGGGAGTATACTCCAAAATGACGTTTTTTCGATTTATTTGATGATTTTGGCAATTATTAGGGTAATAACGATAATAATTACCAGAATTGTATTAATCATGACAGTAATGATCATAAAAGTGACAATAAAGAGAATTTTGATAACATTTGATGATTAATAATATTATTAATATTATTATCATTATTATTATATTTATTATTATTATTATAATATTATTATTATTATTATTATCATTTAGGGAGGGCACAGTGACATCCACATGGAAAGAAGCTATTATCATTCCTGTTCCTAAACCTGGCAAAGATGCTTCCACACCAGGAAATTACAGACCAATTTCCCTCACCAGCTGCATCTGCATGCTGATGGAGAAAATGGTAAACTTCAGGTTGACATGGCTGCTAGAAAAAGAAAACGTGTTGACCCCATATCAATATGGCTTTAGAAAATTGAGATCGACCATAGATGCACTTGTGAGGATGGAAACTGCTATACAGAATTCCTTCGCATAGCGACGTCACATGATAGCAGTCTTCTTTGACCTTGAAAAGGCCTACGGTACTACTTGGAAGCATGGCATACTCATGAAGCTGTATGACATTGGTTTAAGAGGAGCATTACCTACCTTCATACAAAGCTTCCTTGCTGACAGGAAGTTTAGAGTTCGGGTAGGAAACAGTTTCTCTAACCTGGAAGACCAGCTGGAAGGGGTCCCACAAGGGAGTGTCTTAAGTGAGACTCTGTTTGCCATTGCTATAAATGACATCGTAAAGGTTGTTCCAAGTGCGGTCTCATGTAATCTGTATGTGGATGACTTTACTGTACTGCTCAGGAGGAAGCTTACAGGATGTGCAAGGACACATGCAGACTGCAATAAATCAGGTTGTACAGTGGGCAACATATCATGGGTTCAAATTTTCTCCAAGCAAGACCATGGCTATACATTTCCACAAACGAGGAAAGTTCCATCCTTCTCTCTATTTAGGCGCAAACCCACTGCAATTTGTCCAAGAGGTGAAGTACTTGGGTCTAATTTTTGACTCAAGACTTACATGGGTGCCTCACATCAAACAGTTAAAAGTGAAGGCTACAAAAGCGCTTAGTATTTTGCAGGTTCTTTCACATTTATCTTGGGGTGCAGACCGCACAACGCTTCTACGGCTTTACCGAGCGCTTATTCGTAGTAAGCTTGATTATGGATGTTCTCCGTATGTTGGACTCAGTTCATAATGAAGCTCTCAGAATCTGTACTGGGGCTTTCAGGTCTTCACCTGTGGAGTCCCTGTATGCTGGGAGTGGAGAACCACCTCTTTCATTACACCGGGACTACATGAACCTGATTTACTACACGAGACTACAAAGGATTCCGGGATCTCCTACATCCAGATTGGTTGTCAACCCCCTTGAGGATAACCGATCCTATGGTAGGAGAATGAGGAATCTTGTGGAAGAGCTTAATTTAAGTCTGACTAAGGTTCTGGCTGTTGAATTCCCATTCCCCCTTGACTAATCAAGTCGAGCTAGATTTGGTCAGATGGGAAGGGAGAGATCTGAAGCAAAATCAGAGAGAGATTCTTCAGCACATTCAAGTACCAAGGATCAAGATTCTCTCTCTCTGTCTCTCCTCTCTCTCTCTCTCTATGTCTATCTATCTCTCTCTCTCCTATATCTCTATCTATATATCTCTCTCTCTATCTAACTATATATGTCTCTCTCTATCTATCTGTACTCTCTCTCCCATGTCTCTTCCTCTCTGTCTCCTATCTATCACCTTTCTTCTTTCTATCTCTTTCTCATCGAAGAGCGAGAGAGACAGAGAGATAGATAACTGGCTCGCTCAGATAGATAACTCACTAGCAAATATCTATGTATTTTTCTATCTCTCAATGTCTCTACTCTCTCTTATCTATCTATATCTCTCTCTATATCTCTCTATATATATATCTATCTATCTCTATCTCCATCTATATTTTCCACCACACCCCGCGCCGACCCCCCCCCCCCCCCCACCCACACCCACACACACACACACACACACCCCCCCCCCCCCCTTATCTATTATATATTATATATATCCTATATATCTCTATAGTACTCTATATATATCTATATATTTACACCAACCACACACACACACACACCCACCCCACAGACACACACACACAACAACACGAACACACACACATATATATATATTATAATATATATATATATATATATATTATATTATATATATATATATATATAAAAAAATATATATATAATGTCTATCATCTATATACATCTATCTATATCTATCTCTATCTCTATCTATCTCTCTCTCTCTCTCTCTCTTCTATTATTCACCGCACACCCCACACCCCCAAACCCTCCCACACACCCCAGAACCATCCCCACACGACCCCCACACACCCCACATCTCTCTATCTCTTCTCTCTATCTCTCTCATATCTACATATATCTATATCTATATATATATAATATATATATATATATATGGAAGATGTGCCAATGAATACTGGCAACAGCTCACGCTTCCATGCAGTCTGCAGCTGCCGCCGGCAACATCAGAGGGATGTACGTAGGCATCAAGACAGCTCTAGGACCACACAGAGCAAAACACCACACTCAAGCCCACCAGTGGGAGGTGAATCACGGACAAGGCAAGCAGATGGACAGGTCGTTGGACCACCAACTCAGAGCTCTACTCCAGAGAACCAGAAGATTCCGCCACCTCAGCTTTTGATGCCATTGAGTACCTCGTGCTACATCATGTAGGAATTAAGATGCTGACCACAACCCTTGCTGAACCCTTCAAAGCAACTGACATCTTAGCTAGCAGCAACGCACCTGGTGCTCCACTATGGCATTCCACCCGAACTCATCAATTGCTGCAAAAATAAGGGTGACGGAGCGACTATAACAACTCCAGAGGTCTCTCTCTCTGAGCTCAGGGGAAAACTCTACACCCATGTGTGTTGCTGTGTGCTAGAAACTTGCTGGGCATGTCTACCCCGAGTCACAGTGTGACTTACGAGCTGAACGGTCTACAGCGGACATGCTATTCTCCCTACGTCAATTTCAGGAGAAATGCAGAGAACAACAGAAGCCGCTCTACATAGCCTTCATAGACCTGACCAAAGCCTTCGTCCTAGTCAGCAGGGAAAGGCTATTCATCATACTACCAAAGATTGGTTGCCCCCCAAAACTCCACAGTCTCATCAGATCCTTTCATGACGACATGAAGGAGACAATCCAGTTAACGGGGGCAGCATATCCAACCCATTTGACATCAAGAGTGGAGTCAAGGAAGGATAGGTCCTCGCTCCTTCCCTCTTTGGCATCTTCTTCGCCCTGCTCATAAAGCATGTTTTTGGAACTGCAATAGAAGTAGTGTACCAACGCAACAGATCCGACGGTCGTCTTTTCAACCTATCTCGCTGAAAGCAAAAACAATGTGTGGAGACAACATTAAGGACAATGCTTTTTGCTGCTGCGCTGGCGTCCCTATCGCACACTGAAGCAAGAACTCCAGTGCCTCATGGATAGGTTTTCCAGCCTGCAAAGACTTCGAACTGTCTGAAAAGGACCCACGTGCTGAGTCAGGATGTGGATACTGCACCAGCCATCTGCATTGTGACTACCAACTCGAAGTCGTACACCAGTTCCCATACCCTGCGATCCATCATCAGTGGACAACCTGTCTCTTTGATGCCGAGATCAACAAGCGCACCGGCAAGGCTGCTGCGACTCAGACGCCTCACACCAGCGTCTTGGGAGCACACCCTAAAGCTGACCATTCCAACCAAAGATGTCAGTGTAACAACACCTGCATAGTCAGCACTCTCCCTGTAGATATTACTCTCTATCTAGATATATTATCATATCTATATATATATATACTATCTATATCTCTAATCTCGTATACTATAAACATCTTGTCTCGGTATAAGTCATAGTATGATATATATGTGTATGAGATAGTAGTCTATATCTATGCTAGTATATATGATACAGTTCTGTACAGTACTATACACCCCCGTATCATCATCATTATGTCGAGGGCTTAACAGGGGCACGCCGACGGTGTGACGCATGGCCACATCGTCACCGCTTCGCTTGCAGCCACGCTGGATCCCTCGAGACACAGTCTTAAGGTCAGGCCCACGGCCTATTGTCAAATTCCCTCGCGACAGGTCTCGTCGGCTGCTCAAGCCTTACATGGATCTGCTTGGGTCGTCCACAGGTCTCCACCCACGCCAGGGTTGTCTTTGCAAAGAGACAACCTGATGAAGCCAGGGTCGTCCACACAGGGGACGGACGACGAGCTCAGGTCCCTGATAGGCCTGAGTGTGGCAAATTCCTGATATGCAAGTAACAAGGGGTCCTAGTCCGGTCTAACGGTGTAACTGCTGGTTGGAACAAATGGTCCTGCTAACTGTACTCCAATGATCCGGTGAGAGGGATTTGTTACAAACGCATCAAGATGCGAGACTCCAAGACACTGGATAGTCGTCCATAGAGCAAACTGGCAGTATCAAGGGCGCTTGAAACACGCAGTGGTGGTCCTTTTTCATAGGTACCGCACATCTCCAATCGTTTCTTGGTGATAGCGAGTGTATGGCTCCTATTGCAGAGCCAATCCGATGCTATTGATCGCTTCTTGGTCTGACAGCCTCAGAGATATGGCTACGCTACCAAGGTAATGTAAACTCTCCTGTAATTTCATGTCCTCGGCCGCAAGCATGGATCGACTGAACGGGTTCCCCTAATAGGCCCCCCAAGTCCTGATCTTGGTCTTGCGTCAGAGAACCTCTAAGCCTAAGTGCTTCGCCTCATTGCTAAATGCATCCAAGAGCTGCACCATGACTCCAGACTCAGATAGGATGCAACATCATCGCAAAGTCAAGGTCCTGAGACCTTAGATATTGCCTAGTGTAGCCTCCCACACCTGACTTTGTGCGTAGTAGCTCTGCCCCATTATCCAGTCATGCAGGGAGTGTTGACGAAAGTGTTGGTGCAGAGTACACAGCCTTGCCTCCCCCTTGAATTAACAGGGAAGAAGTTTTTTTTGAACGACCCCCACCACGACTTTACAGGCACTGTTCAGTACCAGTATAAAGGCTTCCTATTAAGCCAATAATCTGTGTTGAATTCCCTGTTCTCAGGATCTCCATATCGATTCCCGATACAACCGAGTCAAACGCCTTCTTGAGGTCGATGTAGGTGTCAAAGACAACCCCCGACCAAACTCACGACAGCGTGTCTCCACCATTACTCGAAAGCGCTAGTATATGTAAATCCAGCGTCTGCTCCGGTCTCTGATGCCTCAGTAGGTGGTTGCGGGTCCGTTTCAGAAGGGCGTGGGCGATGAACCTTGCCTGGTAACATGGGGGGCCCCCCTGAGCAGTGTAATGCCCTTGGTGAGTGTGCTACAATCGCCAACGATCCTTGTCCCCTTCCATGGAGGAATGAACCACGCCTCTCATCAGGTCAGGGGGACATGGTACCAACTGCCAGAAGGCGTCAGGACTGTATTCAGGCCCGACGACCCTTAGTTCACCCCCAGACCTTTAGCAGTTCAGCAGAGGATATCACATATTCTGCAGCTTTTCCCACTCTTACATCTTGGGAAATCGCCAGCCTAAACCTCTGTTAGGGTAGGAGTGTCCCTTGCTGATGAGTGGAGTCATGGCACGAGGCCCTGAGACACATCGCTTGCATCAAAGCTAACTTTGGAAGAGGGCCTACCTGGTACAACTCTGTTCAAAATACTACTAGCCACAACGTTCACGAGACCCCACTGATCTGAGATGATACACCGTCCATTCACCACTGAATGGCACTGCGTCATCTGATGAAGGAGGGCTTAAGTTCAGTCTTTCTCAGGGCTTGGTAGTAGAGCAAAGGTCATTACCAAGAATGGCCTTCAACCTCCTCAGCAAGATTCCTGATGGAACTGGTGTCCTTGTTCCTTCTCAGCATGTCCGAGCTCTACGCACCATGGAGCGACGCCAAGACTTGATTACTAGCGTGCTCTAGTATCATTTCCGTGACTTTATTTACCGAATAATTCGAACAGTGCAATTTCCTCGTTAGTGTACCTAACTTTTAGGCACAACGGATGTTGTAAGGAATTAGAGATTGAGATTCCTGAATCGCCATAAAGTAGGTGTACATTCAGTACGTTTACAATTCAGCACAACTCCTCATTAAGCGATCAGCATTGCTCTCTAGAAATCAGTATTAATTTATAGTGCTGACTTTCGTGCATTAAGTTTTTGTAGGCTGATGTCACAAAATGGACGCCCCAAAGGAACACATCATCGCTTCTGGGATACTTGGCGTACTTGCTCTAGTGGGTGCCAATCACGACTCATGCATTCCTGTCTTGTGATGCTTTGGAGTTGGCAGTGATCAAGACAAAATTGGTAGCGCCTGCTGTGAGTTCTGCTCCTACACGTCCTCTGCGTGACATGCTCTACGTCCAGTGCCAGCCACAAAACAAGGTGTTTATGGTGTCATCCCCACTCAAAGCATTGGTATCGGGTAGGCTGGACGCCGATCTGCGTCTGATGTACCAACATTAAGTTTGTGCACATCACCCGCACATACCCCAGCACCGACTGCAAACACTGACCACTCTCTCGTCTGCTGCAAGATGCCGGCTCCATCCTCAGAGAAACTCACAGCTCCAAACGGAAAGCAAACCTCGCAGTCATACCACCAAGCATGCACTTCCGGAGAAAGTGAGGAAGTTTGACAAATCCCTCCAAGTCTGTCGAACACCAGTGCTGCTCTGCCTCAGGGAGGGCCATTCAGAAAACATGCCTTTGAGGACCTTTGGGGAGAAAGACCATCGCAGAACCACGTGCGTGCGTGTTCGATGTCAAGTCCGAGCAGAGAATGTGACCCCCGTCATTGATACAAAGTGTGCTGCCCTTAACTGAATACAAGCGCTCCTTGGTGAGAAATCCTGCAAGCACTCAGAGCAGGCTAGGAAA
>NW_023657911.1:15000-17500 GCF_015228065.2 Penaeus monodon
GTCAGGGCTCCGTTTACTTTATCATCAATGGTTTCTCCAACAAGTTCGAGCTTGACGCTCCTTGTGAAGGCGACCCAGTCTGCTCTTTTTACGTTAAATTTAGGTGCTGAAGGCGTTCTTACTGTGTCGCATGAATATTTAATCAAAATAGAAAGATGTCGCTTCCCAACGTGTCGTCAAGGTGTGGCCACAGCACTTGGCTGCTATTGGATGAAGAGACCAGTGATAAGTCAATAAAGCTCAAATTAACCGTATTATCGTCCAACGCATCGGACTACCATCATTCAGAAGGACTAGATCAGACTCATTAATCAACTTAGCTACTTGCTCACCTCTACCATCCACCAGCAGGGAACCCCATAACGTATGATGAGCATTAAAATCAGCTAAAATTCCTTTATTTTGTGGCAGACGTTCCTGAAGAAGGCAAAGAGCTCCATCATAGGCTATCGCTGCATCAGGTGGACAATAAAGTGGAATATATAACAGTGCCAGATCCAAGTGCCATTATTTTACTTTGTGGGAATCGACAAACTCCAAAGTAGAATCAATAGTCACTTATATAATATATATATATATATATATATATATTATATATATATTATATATATATATATATATGTATAACACTATATATATATATACTATATAATATATTATATATACAGATATATATATATATTATAATAATATGCTTATTATGTATAATAAATAATGTTATATATATACATATATATATGCATATATATAATATATATATGCATATATATATATATATATATATATAATATATATATATATAATATATATATATATATTATATAGATATATATATATATATATGTATATATATAAATATATAAGCCATATATTATATATATATATATATATATATATATATAGATATATATATATATATATATATATATATATCTATATATATATATATATGTGTGTGTGGTGTGTGTGGTGGTGGTGTGTGTATCTTATCTATCTATCTATCTATCTTATCTATCTATCTATCTATATATTATATATATATATATATATATATATATATATATATATATGGTATAATATAATATATGTTAAAATATATGTTATATATATATAATATATTATACATATATATATAATATATATATTATATATGTATATATACATATATTATATATAATATAAATATATATATACACACATAAATATATATGTATATATTTAAATAGCAAAACACTCTTCCGTGCTGATACAATGGAAGAAAAACCTACAATAAAAAAACTAGATTTATTGAAAGTGAGACTAAAGTTTCGAATTCAAAACCTGAAGAGGAAAGGGAGAGGGGGGGTATAAAAGAGAGAGGGAGAAGGCAACGCGGGAAACGGGGCAGGTGAGGACAGACGAACGGAAGCAGAGGGAGGTCAATCACAGGTCTCGGAGTGTGGATCGGGCACAGGCTATCCGCCGGGTGGCCGGCATATGGTAGAAGGCGGAGGATATGGGAAGCAAGGAGACTATCAGCAGGAGAAAAGCCGCTGTTCAAGTTCAAATTAGGTAGCAGCTTTATAAGGGAAGATTCCACCAGTCTGCGGGAGTGGACATCGGCGGAAGGAAAGACAATCCGCGCTGCTGACGCAGTCTCTGGTGGCCAGTGTCCCACTGACGGCAAAAGAGGGCGTATTGTTGTGTCCCTGGATATAGCGTAACTTATGTTGAGACAGAGCCGCTTGGTAAGACTGGCGCCTGTTTTCGCCAAAGTTCTGCTTACCGCAGGAGGCACAAGGAACAGCAATAGGGTGCCCACCTTCGAGGGAGAAGGAGGCTAGTATGGACCAGGTTGCGACGGAGAGTGTTTCACCTGGCGAAAGAATCAGCCTGTTAAGTTGAAGAGGGAGAAGAAGGCGACGGAGAGAGTAAGATTTCCTCAGTGTATGGCAGGCTAGGATCGGGCAGGTGAGGAGTCTCTTTAGGAGGAGAGTCGTGGTAGAAGTTAACGCCGTGCCTGGATACGCGGCGTCGAGAACGTGACCAGGGTAGCCCAGTTTGGAGAACGAGCGACGAAAGAAGACGATCTCTCCATCCAGGTACTGGGGTCACAGGTGCGAAGGGGCGCGAAGGAACAGCGAGGTGGCAACACAAGATCTTTCACATGGAGAGGGTGGTAATGAAAGAAGTTATTACATAACCACTATGTATGGGTTTCCTGTATAATGGAGAAGGAGAAGTGTCAGCAGAGGCGCTGGACTAGGGTGTCCCAAGAAAGGGAGCTTGTTTGTCAACCTTCCCCTTCCACCTTGGAACCGGAATGGAAGGAGAGAGAGAGTTCAGCTGCATCAGGAAACCCGGTGTCTAAACAGAGCAGGGTCCTGAGGCTAGAGAGCAAGAAAGACGGTCGGTCGGGGGGGGGGGGGACATACTTAGCCAGATTCGACGGCCGAAGGAGATGAAGGGAGTAAGCTGAGACTCGAAGAATTTTCCCTGAACAGGTTTGGGGGGACACCAA
>NW_023657911.1:25000-27499 GCF_015228065.2 Penaeus monodon
AACGAAACTACTTTAAACCCAAAACCCAAAATAACTTACCCTAACATATAACCTAACTAAAACCAAAACCCAACCTTACCTAACTAACCCTAATCTAACCAAACCCATCAAAAAATAGCCACGACACGCATGGATATATATATTTGTTTTTCTGTATGTGTATATATACATACAAAATATACAGTGAAACAAGCTAATAAAGTCACTGTAAAATTGTTTAAAAAAAATAAGATGTGAAATTTCCTGATGAAGTTTAATAAAAGAAAAAAAGGCTCTTCAATTCCTTTTTCTTTGCTATTTTGCGGTGGTCTATTTCTTTTTCGACTTAAAATTCGTCTAAAAGAGGATATAAAAAATTTATTAAAATACACACACACACACAAAAGGTTAAACAAATAAAATAAAGCCAAGCAGGTGAATTGTAGTGAACCATCTTCCCGGAAAGAAAACGGGGGCTATATTTGAGGGGATCCCAAGCTATTCATGGCAGAGCAGGACACACGGGGCTGCCTCTCGTGGCCACCAGGGACCAGCACCGACCTCAACACACGTGTGCCCCCTTTAACCTCCTGTTTGCTTGCCGCTGAAGACGCTGTCGGGGGGGGGGGTCTGTAAGAAAACGGGACTCCCCTCAACGGCCGAACTATGGACTCTCTCCTATCCACGGCAGTTTGCTTATAGCAGTGAGACTTCCTTTCCGTAAGCCAGAGATCCTGGACGGAAGACTGCCGGAATAGGGAGCCTCCTGCTCTAAAACGAATTAGAGAGAGGCCGTACTCGAGCCCTTTTTATTTGTGTATCCAGTGGTGAATGGACGGTAGGAGACACTCATTGTAAGATAAGTAGTATGATGCAGTTGTATACACAAGCTCTGTTATGAATTTGTCTTTTTGTGATTTTTGCTCATGCCACTTAATTAAATATTCATTTTTATGTCCTGTTTTTTTTACCGTGTGTTTTTCTTTTAACAAAGAGTTGTGCCCAGGCTCTTTGATTTATATATATATACAATCTGAAATTCAAGAGCAAGATTTATCCCCGACCCACCATGCCTTCGGAGGGTGCTTACCGCTCGGCCCGCTCCGTTGGTATTTTTAACTAATAAATCATTAAGAATAACTAAATTAGTTTACTTGCTTAATTAATCAAAGATCACTACAGCGGTGATCATTTTGGTGGCAGCGGTGGGATGAAGGTGTGACTTCAATTTCGTCATCCGTCACACTCCGGGGTACCCTGCACTTGACGAAGGTTGCACTATCAGGCGGTACTTCCGTTTGCTTAGTGCAGTGAAGGGGGCATCCGTGGGGTGATGTGATCGTACTCCTTGGGTCCGCCGACAGGTTGGCAAGGGCAAGACTGTAGTGCTTCGTGAATGTCACATCGAGTTCACAGCCCAGGATACGCAGATAACTGGAGCGAGGCGGCGGTTCGTGATGGAAACTGAAAGGAAACCTCCTCAGAAAATCCATCCCAAGTAATATATGTCCAGGGAAACGGGTATTGAGCACCGAAGCACGATGAGTAATACCTACGGCGTCTGAGAACTGTAATGGTAAGTCAACTTCTTCAGTTACCTCCATCGGTGTTCCGGAGATTCCTTGCAACACACGGTAGCAACTGTGCTGCTTAGCGAGGTGAAATCGTGCCAGGTATTCAGCCTTGATGATGGTTAATGCTGAACCAGTGTCAATAAAGGCGTTCATGGGGACGTCATTCACAAGCAGCTGGATCATAGGCCGTCCTCGATCCGACTCTTCATACTCGACGTCAGCAATATCTGGTTGCACTCCATCCTCCGTCTGCACAGCAATGCTAGTCCTCGTCGTCAACTTGCGTGTCGGCGTTTCACACCCCCAGCCACGCCCACAATCGACGGGACACCGTCGCCAAGTGGCAACAGTTGCTTTCAACCCCCATGTAGCCAGCGTGTACGAGAATCATCCGATGGCCAGGCGATCACCACCTCGATCTCCACACCGAGGAGCCCGACAAGATGAGGACGAGAGGATGTAGTGAACCATCTTCCCGGAAAGAAAACGGGGGCTATATTTGAGGGGATCCCAAGCTATTCATGGCAGAGCAGGACACACGGGACTGCCTCTCGTGGCCACCAGGGACCAGCACCGACCTCAACACTTACGTGGTGCCCCCTTTAACCTCCTGTTTGCTTGCCGCCTTGAAGACGCTGTCGGGGGGGGGGTCTGTAAGAAAACGGGGGACTCTCGCTCGAAACGGCCGAAGCTACTGGTACTCTCTCTCCTCATCCAACGAGCAGTTTGCTTATAGCAGTGAGACTTCCTTTCCGTAAGCAGAATCCGGACGGAACTGCCGGAATAGGGAGCTCCTGCTCTAAAACGAATTAGAGAGGGCCGTACCGAGCCTTTTATTGTGTATCCAGGGTGAATGGACGGTACGAGACACTCATTGTAAGATAAGTAGTATGATGCAGTTGTATACACAAGCCGTTGAATTGTCTTTTGTGATTTTGTCATGATT
>NW_023657911.1:45796-50955 GCF_015228065.2 Penaeus monodon
CCCCTAGGTCGTCCCACAGGTCTCCCCCAACCCGGGGGTTGTCTCGCAGGGAGACAACCGAGGGGCAGGGTCGTCCATGGGAAGGAGCTGGTGGCCTATAGCCTGGGTTGACGATCCCGGATTATGAAAGAACGGGGCCCCCCATGCCAGTCTCAGGGTTTTGGGGCCTCCCAAAACTGTCCCCCTTTGACCGGCGAAGGGACTTGTTAAAAAAGGCATCAAGGCGAAAACCCCAAAGGAAGGATAGCGTCCGGGTTTTAAATTCATAGAGCAAAAACTGGCAGTATCAAGGCCTTGAAGAAGGGCAGTTTGGGCCCCTTTGCATAGGAAAGGGAACCCCAAAACGCTCTTTTGACGGTTCATGGCTCCTTTTTGCCAGATCAATCCGTCTACTAAATTCCCTGGTCTGACAACCCAGGAAGGGATACGTCCCAAAGGGTTGGGGAAAAATTTTCTGTAAACCTTAAAAGTCCTGGGCCGCAAGCATGGATCAAACCGAACGGGTTCCCCCCAAACCCCCAAAAGGCCCCCAAAGCCTGACTCTCGGTCTTGGTCCAGGAGGCCCCTTGGGCCCTAGGGGCTTGGGACTCATTGTAAATGCATAAAGAGCCGCCAAAAAGGGGACCCCAAAGGTCTCGGGAAGGGGGCCCAAAATCGTCGGCAAAGTCCAAGGGGTCGGGGCCCTTAATATTGCCAATGTGCTCCAAAATGATTTTGGTAGTAGCTCTGCCTTTCCCCAGTCCATGAAAGTGTTGAAAAGTGTTGGGGGAAAGGGAAAACCCCACCCTTTCCCGAATTAACAGGGAAAAGTTCGACATACCCCCCCCAATTTTAAACCGCATTTTTTCCGTCCCAGTATAGGGCTTGCTACAGGCCAATAACTATTTTGGGAAATTCCCTGAGCCTAAAAGGAAATTCCCAAACCCCCCCCCCCCAAAAAAAATTCCCGAAACCCCCCCCAGGGGGAAACCCCTTCTTGAGGTAAATGTGGCGGAGAAACCCCACGCCAAAAACTCCCGACGGCTTTCCAAAATTTCCGAAGCGCTATTATCGGTCTATTGTGGATTTGCCAGGGGGAAAACCCAGCCCTGCTCGGTCTCTGGTGCCTCAGTAGGGGTTGCGGATGTTTCAGAAGGATGTGGGCGGAATTGCGGTATGCTGAGCGGGTTTTAATCCCCAGGGTTTGTTGCTACAATCCCAACGATCCCTTCCCCCTTCCAGAGGGGGAATCCCCAAGGGCCCCTCACCCGGTCGGGGGAAATTTGGTTTCCCGGGGAAGGGCCAAAGGGGGCCCGCAGGACTGTATGAGGCCCCGACCCAACAGGTTAACCCCAGCCTTTAGCATTTCAGCAGGGATACCAATACCCTGCAGCTTTCCCATTTTTTCCAGTTTGGTATCCCCAGCCTAACCTCTTTTTTTGGGGTAGGGGGGTTTTCCAAATTTGATGGGGGGGGGGGGCACAGGCATGGGGACACGTTTGCTTTCCAAGAAAATGTTGGAGGGTCCCCTGGTACAACTGTTAAAAAATTATTTTCCCCCAACGCTACAAACCCCCAACATGATTTTGAGATGATGTCCCCCCGTGTCGGTGCAGCATCTGTGGGAGGGCTTAGGGTTTCATTTTTTAAGGGTTGGTAGGCGGGGAAAAGGTAAATTCCCAAGGGAAATGGTTTGGGCCTCCTCAGCAAGGTTCCTGATGAACTTTTCCTTGTCCCTTATCGCAGGCCAAACCCCAACCCCCCATGGAAAACGAAAGGGTTGTTTTCCCCTTCAGCCGAGCCTTGGACATGCTTCGTGGCCTCTAATGTCTCCAGGGAGAGGGAAATTCTCCCTTGTTTTTGGGTTTGGGTCCCCAAATGGATCCCGAGGCTTTGGGGGGTTAGGCTTGAAAAACTCCCCAGAGCAACGGGTCCGTCAGGTTTCTGGGTTCTGTGAATCGGTCAGAGACTCCCAGGGGGAACCCCCAGGCCCCTTCCCCTCCCCTTTGTCTGTCCCAAATTGGGAAAACCCTTTGGGTGGCAGGAGGGAGGGGGGTTTTGAAGTGGACCCACAGGGGAGCCAAAAAGCAGCCCTTTGGCGGGGCCACCGAAAATCGGGGACTCCAGTAAACCCCTGCCCGTTCGGGGTCCCCCTGCATGCTAACCCCCAAAGTGGGCCCGGGAACCCCCCCTTTGGCCCCCCCCAAACCGGTTCCCCTCCAGCGATGCGGGGGTTGGGGGACCCCCGCCAAAGGAAAAAACCAGGAAAAAACCCGGAACCCAAACGGGGACCCAGCAAAGTTCCCCCGGAAAAAAAAAAGGCCCCCCTTCCCGCTGCCCCCGGGATCAGCCCCCCGCCATGGGGGCCGAAAACCGACCTCTCGTGCAGCTTGGTCCAGGGATACCGCCTGGGAAACGCCCGAAAAAATGGGAATTTCCGCCCGGGGGCAATATCTGCCCCCCCCCAGAGCGGGCTTGGCATGAAGCCTTTCACATCCCCAATTTTTTTATACCTCGGAAGGAAGCCCCCCATCCCGCCAAAAAGAGCCCCGGGCCAAAAACCTGCCCCTTTAGTTCCCTGCCCCCTAATCCCCCCCCCACAAACCCGTGTCACCTCGCCCCACCGCCCCGGGCCCAAAGGGGGTGGAGAAGGCCCCCCCCTTTGGCCCCCCACACCCGGAGGAAAAAAAAGGGGGAAATTTGCTGCGGCCACCCCCCGTAGTGGTTTTAACCCCCACCCCTGTCGTGCCATACCAAAGGTTTTCCCTTAAGAGGGCAGGCCACCTTTAAACTTTCCCCGCACTTCAATTCCCCCAAAAGCAAAAGGTAAACCCCTAAACCTCTGCACGGGCCGGATGGTTTCCCCCCAAAACCTTTCCCGGAGGGGCACGCCTGAGATTAAACCTCGGGGGGGTTCCCCTCCGGGGGCCCCGCCATTTCTGCGCCCCGCCCACACAGCCCCCAAATTAAAAGGGGGGCGGAAAGGCCTGTGGGACCGCCCATCCACCTGTGGGGTTGCCGAAGGCGTTGCCCCACAAGCTTCATGGTGGGTTGGCGCCTGCTGGGGCGCAGGTGGGACGAGTAACTCTCGTTCCAATCCTGCACCCCGACATTTGCCCTCCCAGCGGGACCCACAGCCCGCCTTACTTGCTGGGTGGGAGGGACAACACCCCCTCCCCCCAGCATTTCCATTTACAAAGGACGTTGCTAGAGGGTCATTCTGGGGGGAGGAGGACTGGCAAGGCCCACCTCCCCCGAGCCGCCCCATTACCCCAGGGTGGCTAGGGGGCAGGAGTTGGTACAAAGCCAGGGGGAAATGTCCACAACGCCAGTGGGCCATAACTCCGTACCTCTGGGGCCCCCTGCTGCTCCGAGATCCCCCACAGATTTAGCCTGGACCGCAAGGTACCCAATTACCCATGGGTGGCCACGAGGAGGCACGCAGAAGTCTTGATATGGAGAGGCTGTGACCTGGTAGGGGAACTTTTGCAAAAGCTGCTACCCTTTTTCGCACTGGGTAGCCGGGGTTGGGAAACTGCAAGCGAGAAGGCATGCAGCACTTAACACTATTCTAGGCTACCCCACCATCGCTTCACATCACCATGCACGTGAAGCACCCACGCATATATATATATAAAATATATATATATATATCTATATTTCCATATATATATATATATATATATATATATATATTATATTTTATATATATGCATATTGTAAAATTTTTATATATATGTATATTATATATATGTATATAGTGGTCAGCAGAGCGATGGACTAGGGTGTCCAAGAAAGGGAGTTTGTTGTAACCTCCCATTCCACCTTGAAACGGATGGAAGGAGAGAGAGGTTCAGCTGCATCAGGAAACCCGGAAATAGAGCAGGGTCATGAGGCCAGAGAGCAAAGACGTCGTCGACATACCTTAGCCAGATCGACGGCCGAAAGGGGGATGAGGGAGAAGCTGAGACTCGAAGAATTCCATGAAAAAGGTTTGCCAGGATGGAGGAGGGGAGGCCCATGGCAACCCCGAGTCTGAGAGTAGAAGCGACCTTCGAAAGAAAAGGAATTAGACTCCACCACACAGACGAATCAGTTGGGAAAGACGTGTGTGTGTGTGGGGTGTGTGTACATATGTATATATTTATAAATATATATTTATATAAACTATTTATTAGCATATTATATAATCTTAGTATATTAATATAATATATATATATATATATTTAGAATATTTTAGTTAGTATTATAGGTAATATAAAACATATATGTAAATAATTAAGTTAATATAGATATTTTATATATAATATAAGAGTAATAAAATATAACATATAAATATATATATAGAATAATATATAGAGATCTATAATATAAAAACATATAGAAATATATATAAATAAAGAGTTAATATAAAATAAATTATAGAATATATAATATAATATTAATATGTAGAATATCATATATATAATCATATATAATAGATATATTGTATAGAGATATATAATATATAATAGATGAAAAATACCAATTATATAGATAGTTTTATATATTATATGAATATAGATATATATATATATATATAATATATATATATAAAATATATTTTATATATTATATAATATATTTAATATATATATATATATTATGATATATATTTTATAATATATATATATATATACAATTTTTTAAAATAATAATATTTTATATATATATATATATATATATTAAAATATATATATTATTTTATATATATATAATTTTATATAATATATATATTATATATATATATAATTATATATATATATATATAATATATATATTATATATAAAATTCTTATATATATATATATAATATATTATAATATTATAATATATAAAAATGTGCATAAATCATAACATAAAATTTATATATATATATATAATATATAATATATATATATTATAATATAATATTATATATATATAATATAGTATATATATATATACTGACTCGTGTTTAAGCTGTTTAATTTTAAGTCCTGACTCGTTTTTGAGTTTTGCAGAGCTCGACCTCTTCCTAACGCAGAAACACAAACTAGTCTGTGCCAAAAGGCACCCTGGGCCGGGGCCTCTGTCTGCTACTTTGTTTTTCCTGATTTTTCTAAGAAAATTAAATTTTAAAGTAAAATCCTGTAAATTAC
>NW_023657911.1:51055-64148 GCF_015228065.2 Penaeus monodon
AGTGCAAGAGCTTAAACTTAAACAGCTTAAACCGAGTCATATTTTATATATATACATATA
Source organism: Penaeus monodon (assembly GCF_015228065.2). NCBI lineage: Eukaryota > Metazoa > Arthropoda > Malacostraca > Decapoda > Penaeidae > Penaeus > Penaeus monodon. Next base: position 51,116 of record NW_023657911.1, read on the forward strand.
CATATATATTATATATATATATATTATAAAATATATATATGATAATATAAAATCTATATATATATATAAAATATATTATATGATATGAATTTATGCACATTTTATATATATTTTAAAATATATATATATTATATTCTATATTATATATATATATATATTTATATATTTTATTATATTTATATATTATACTATATATAATATATATATATATATATTATCATATATATATATATACTATATAATATATATACATATATCTATATAATATATATATATTCTATTCATATATATATATATATATCTAAATATAATATTATATACTATATATATATATTTATTTCTATGTATATGTATATATCTATATATATATATATATATATATATATCATAATCTATATACATGTTTATATATATAATCTATAACTATATATATATATATATATATATACTAATTATATATATATATAAATATACATATCTTATATATAAATAAGAATATATATATGTTTATATATATATATATTTATAAATATATACATATGTACACACACACACACACACACACGTCTTTCTCCAACTGATTCGTCTGTGTGTGGAGTCTAATTCCTTTTCTTTCGAAGGTCGCTTCTACTCTCAGACGTTCGGTGTTGCCATGGGCTCTCCCCTCTCTCCAGTCCTGGCAAACCTGTTCATGGAATTCTTCGAGTCTCAGCTTCTCCCTTCAATCTCCCTTCGGCCGTCGATCTGGCTAAGGTATGTCGACGACGTCTTTGCTCTCTGGCCTCATGACCCTGCTCTATTTCCGGGTTTCCTGATGCAGCTGAACTCTCTCTCTCCTTCCATCCGTTTCAAGGTGGAATGGGAGGTTGACAACAAACTCCCTTTCTTGGACACCCTAGTCCATCGCTCTGCTGACCACTATATACATATATATAAATATACATATATATATACATATATACATATATATACATATATATATACATATATATATAATATATATATATATATATGCGTGGGTGCTTCACGTGCATGGTGATGTGAAGCGATGGTGTGGTAGCCTAGATAGTGTTAAGTGCTTGCATGCCTTCTCGCTTGCAGCTTCCACCCCTGGCTAGCCCAGTGCGAAAAAGGGAGCAGCTTTTGCATAAGTCTCCCCTACCAGGTCACAGCCTCTCCATCATCAAGACTTCTGCAGTGCCTCCTCGTGGCCACCCATGGGTAATTGGGTACCTTGCGGTCCCAGGCTAAATCTGTGGGGGATCTCGGAGCAGCAGGAGGCCCCAGAGGTACGGAGTTATGGCCCACTGGCGTGTGGACATGCCCTGGCTTTGTACCAACTCCTGCCCCCTAGCCACCCTGGGGTAATGGGGCGGCTCGGGGGAGGTGGGCCTTGCCAGTCCTCCTCCCCCCAGAATGACCCTCTAGCAACGTCCTTTGTAAATGGAAATGCTGGGGGGAGGGGTGTTGTCCCTCCCACCCAAGTAAGGCGGGCTGTGGGTCCCGCTGGGAGGGCAAATGTCAGGGTGCAGGATTGGAACGAGAGTTACTCGTCCCACCTGCGCCCCAGCAGGCGCCAACCCACCATGAAGCTTGTGGGGCAACGCCTTCGGCAACCCCACAGGTGGATGGGCGGTCCCACAGCCTGCCGACCCCCTTTATTTGGGGCTGTGTCGGCGGGGGCGGCAGAAATGGCGTGCACCCGGAGTGACCACCCGAGGCTTAATCTCAGGCGTGCTCTCCAGGTAGGTGCTTGGAACATCCGGTCCTTGCAGCAGGATGAGCGGTTACCTCTGCTATTGCGGGAATTGAAGTGACTGGGAGTTGAGGTGGCTGCCCTCTTAGAGGTGAGAAGACCTGGTAGTGGCACGATCAGTGTGAGTGGTTACACCTACTACTGGTCGGGCCGCAGCGATGGTCACCTCCTCCAGGGTGTAGCCATAGCCTTCTCCAGTCGACTTCAGCCCGCGGTAGTCGAGGTGACACTGGTTGATGAGCGTATTATGGCATTGAGACTGAAGCATGCTTTTGGCTTCTTGTCTCTTATTGCTGTATACGCTCCTACCGATGTATATAAAATCGATGTGAAGAGGCTTTTCTATCCCAAAAGTCGCATCTGTGGCAGATGATTGCCCCCGGCGAGATATTCACATTGTTCTGGGCGACTTCAATGCGGTATCCGGCTGTGACCAAGCTGGCTACGAGATGTCTGTCGGCCCCCATGGCTCGGGAGCTGATCCCAGCAGCGAGAATAGCCTCCTTCTCCGGGACTTTGCTAGGTCCCAGAAAATGAGGATCTCTGGCTCCTGGTACCAGCGCTCCAACCCGCATCGCTGGACGATACCGGTATAGTGGCCAAGGAGATCGACCACATTCTCGTTAGCATGCGATGGAGGATCCTCCAGAACTGCAGAGTTTACTGGAGTGCCGAGTTCTGTGGCACCGACCATAGGCTGCTTGTGGCTACCCTGTGGGTCCACTTCAAAACTCCCCATCCCTCCAGTGGCCACCCTAAGGTGTTTCACTTGGACAGACTAAGGGAGGGGGAGTGTGCCTGTGGGTTCGCCATGGCAGTCTCTGACCGATTCACAGAACCCAGCAACCTGACGGACCCAGTTGCTCTGTGGGAGTTCTTCAAGCGCGTAACACTCGAAGCAGCTCAGGAGTCCATTGGCGTACAACCAAAACAGGCAGATTCCCCATCTCCCGGAGACATTAGAGGCCACTGAAGCATGTCGCAAGGGCTCGGCTGAATGGGAATCAAGTCTTGCGTCGTTCCATGGTGGGTAGGGCTCGGACACTGCTGAAAGGGACAAGGAACGTTCATCGGGAAACCCTTGCTGAGGGGGGTCGAAGCCTTTTCTTGGTAAATTGACCTTCGCCCTCCCCTACCAAGCCCTGAGAAACTGAACCCTAAGCCCTCCTCACAGATGACCTGCAGTCCGATCAGCGGATGGACGGATCATCTCAGATCATGTTGGGGTTCGTGAGCGTTGGCAGAGTATTTTGAACATTTTGTACCAGGTGGACCCTCCAACATTTTAGCTTGGATGAAAGCGATGTCGCAGTGCCTGTGCCAGACCCACCCATCAGTGAAAAACCTCCTACCCTAACAGAGGTTAGGCTGGCGATATCCAAGCTGAAGAATGGGAAAGCAGCAGGCATATGTAATCTCCCTGCTAAACTGCTAAAGGCTGGGGTAAACCTGTGGCTCGGGGCCTGCATCAGTCCGACTGCCATTTGGCAGTCTGGTACCATTCCCCCTGACCTGCTGATGGGGCGTGGTCATCCCTCTCTGGAAGGGAAAGGGGATCTTTTGGGATTGTAGCAACTACCGTGGCATTACACTGCTCAGCATACCATCAAGGTTCTCGCCCACATCCTTCTAAAACGGATCCGCAACCACCTACTGAGGCACCAGAGCCCGGAGCAGCCCTGGATTTACCCCTGCAATCCACAATAGACCGTATACTAGCGCTTCGAGAAATTGTGGAACGCCGTCGTGAGTTTGGTCGTGGGTTTGCTCGCAGCCGACATTGACCTAAAGAAGGCGTTTGACTCGGTGCATCGGGAATCGCTTTGGGAGATCCTGAGGCTCAGGGGAATTCCAACATAGATTATTGGCCTGATAGCAAGCCTCTATACTGGTACTGAAAGTGCTGTAAAGTGTGGTGGGGGTATGTCGAACTTATTCCCTGTTAATTCAGGGAAGGCTGTGTCCTTGCACCAACACTTTTCAACACTTGCATGGACTGGATAATGGGCAGAGCTACTAGCCAAGTCAGTGGGAGCAACATTAGGCAATATTAAGGTCTCGACCCTTTACTTTGCCGACGATGTTGCCATCCTATCTGAGACCTTGGAGTCACTTGTGGCGGCTCTTGATGCATTTAGCAATGAGTCGAAGCCCCTAGGCCTAGAGGTCTCCTGGACCAAGACCGAGAGTCAGGACTTTGGGGACCTGTTAGGGGAACCTGTTCAGTCGATCCATGCTTGCGGCGAGGACGTTGAAGTCACAGAAAATTTTACATACCTTGGTAGCGTAGTCCATATCTCTGGGGTTGTCAGACCAGGAATCAGTAGAAACGGATTGATCTGGGAACAGGAGCCATGAACTCGATCAACAAGAGCGTTTGGAGATGTCGGTACCATGCAGAAGGACCAAGCTGCGTGTCTTCAAAGGGCCCTTGATACTGCCAGTTTTGCTCTATGGAAGTGAAACCTGGACGCTATCCAGTCTCTTGGAGTCTCGCCTTGATGCCTTTTGTAACAAGTCCCTTCGCCGGATCATGGGGTACAGTTGGCAGGACCAACACCGTGAGACTGGCATGGGACCTGTTACTTGCATAATCCGGGATCGTCAACTCAGGCTATATGGCCACCTAGCTCGCTTCCCTATGGACGACCCTGCCCCTCAGGTTGTCTCCCTGCGAGACAACCCCGGGTGGGGAGACCTGTGGGACGACCTAGAGATCATGGCTTGGGCATCTCGACAGACCTGTCACGAGGAATTAGAGATGGGCCGTGTGACTGCCTAGAGACTCGCCTCGAGGGATCATCGTGCTGGAAGCGAAGGGTGGATACGGCCATGGCGCCCCCGTCGGCGTTAGCCCCTTGATGATGATGATGATATATATATATATATATATATATATATATATATCTTATATAATATATATATATATATATTTTATATTTTATATATATATATATATATAAAAATTAACCATAAATATATATATTAAACCATTTAGAATACAGACACACAGAGAAACACACACACACACACCACAAACACACACACACCACACAAACACACAACCACACACACCCCCACACACAGACACACACACACAAACACACACACACAAACCACACACACCACACACACACACGCACACACACCACACACCAACACACACATATATATATATATATATATTATATATATATATTATTATATATATATATTTATATTACACATCTGTGTGTGTGTTTTTGTGTTTGTGTGTGTGTGTGTGTGGGGTTTGTGTGTGTATGTGTGTCTGTGTGTGTGTGTGTGTATGTGTCTGTGTGATACATATATATATAATATATATATATATATATATATATATATATATAATTATATTTTATATTATATATAACATATATTCATATATATAATATATATTTTATATATAATATATTATATATATTATATATATGTATATATATTATATATATATTCATATATATCTATATATATATTTTTTTATTTTCTATTATTTTATATATTATATTTTAATTAAATATGAAAAAATTTATTTATATTTATTTTCTATTTATTTATATATATATAATATTATATATATATATATGATAATATTTTTATATATATATATATTATATATATCTATATATTTATTATAATATTATATATATATATATATAATATATTATATATCATCATAATATATTATATATATATCTTCTATATCTACTATCTATTCTATCTCTCTATCATCTTTTATTTTATCTCATTATCTATAATATTTATATCATAATATAATATTTTAATATTTATTATACTATAATTTAATTCTCTCTATCTTCTTATTCTTATCTCATATCTATATTCTTTATCTCTTTTATACTATTTTCTGTATATATTACTCTATATCTCTATTTTATTATTCTATTTCAATGTTCTTATTTTATTCTATATATCTACTATATTATATATTATTATAATATTTATTATATATATTTATTATATAGTCTATATATATGATATATATTTATCATATATTATTCTATATATATTATATATATCTAAAATCTTATAATTCTATTATCTATATATAGCTATTTCTATTATATATAATTATATATATTATATATATATATATTAATGTATTATATATTTTATATATATTATATATATATATATATATATATATATAATATTATTTACATATATATTATATATATATATCATATATATTTTATATATATATATTATATATATTTTAAATATATCTATATTAATATATTATATTTATATATACTATAAATTTTTATATAATAATATATTTTTAATTAATTTAAATATCCTTTTATCTAAAAAATTTTTTCTATATATTTTTAAAATAATTTCTATAATTTTATATAGATAGATATAGATAGATAATAATAGATATATATTAGTAAGATATGAGAGTAGAATATAATAATAAAATTATAGAATATATATAAATTCATATAATATAGATAATATGATGACTAGGAATAGAGAAGAAGAATAGAAAAAATAAAAAAAAAAGATAATAATATATATATAAAATAAAATACATGATATACATCTTAAAGATGAAAATAAAAAAGAGATATTAATTATAATATAAATAAATATATAATATTATATCTATATATAAATATTATATATATATATATAAAAATATAAGATTTTATATATTATGAAAAATTATATATAATAATTAAATATATTATTTTATATATAATATATATTTTTTTTAAAAAAATAATTTTATAAAATTTTTATATTTTTTGTAGAATATTTATATATATTTTTATTCACATATATATATATATAAAATATTTTAAATATATATTTAAAATATTAAAATTTATATGAAAATTTTTATATTAATTTATATAAAACTATATATATTTTAAAATACATAATTAAAATATATTTTTAGATAAAAATGTACCCCACAGAAACATACAACACCAAAACCCAGACACACAAACACACCCAAAACACACACACACACACACAAAAAACCCACACAAAACACAGATGGTATTATTTCCCTTTTAAATTTTATATAATTTTTTTTAAAAATATTATATAATATTTATATTTTGGTTTTTTGTGTGTGTGTGTGTGGGTTTTGCGTGTGTGTGGGGTGTGTGTGTGTGTGTTTGTGTGTGGGTGGGTTTGTGTGTGTGTGTCCCGTTTTTGTGGTGGTTGTGTGGTTGTGTGGTTTTGTGTGGTGTGTGTTTGTGTGTGTGTGTGTGGGGTGTTTCTCTGTGTGTCTGATTTTGATTGTGTTAATAAATATTTATGGTTAAATAAAATTATAATATATAATATATATATTATATAATAATATAATATATATATAAATTGTATATTTTGTATTTTTATTTGCATATTATTTAAAATATATATATATATTTATATTATATAATTAATTTTATATAAATAATAATATTATCATCATCATCATAAAGGGGCAAAAGCCGACGGGGGCGTGGCCGACCACCCTTCGCTTCCAGCCCCGTGATCCCTCGAGGGGGGTCCCGGGCAGGCCCACGGCCCATTTAAATTCCTCGTGAAGGTTCGTCGGGGCCCCCCAAAGCCTGTCCCGGGTCTCCCACGGTCTCCCCCCCCGGGTTGTCTCGCAGGGGAAACCCTGAGGGGCAGGGTCGTCCATAGGGAAGCGAGCTAGGTGGCCTATACCCTGATTTTACGACCCCGGTTTAGCAAGAAAAGGTCCCACCCGCCCCGGTTTTTGGTCTCCCCAACTGTACCCATGACCGGCAAAGGGGACTTGTTAAAAAAGGCATCAAGGCGAGACCCCAGGACTGGATAGCGTCCGGGTTTTCACTTCCCATAGAGCAAAACTGGGTATAAAGGGCCCTTGAAGACACGAGTTTGGGCCCTTCTGAAAGGAAACCGACATCCCCAAACGCCTTTTTGATCGATTCATGGCCCCTGTTCCAGATCAATCCGTCTAGATTCCTGGTCTAAAACCCCAGAGATATGGACTACGACCAGGTAGAAAATTTCGGACTTCAACGTCCTCCCGCAAGCGGATCGCTGAACGGGTTCCCCCTAACGGGCCCCCAAAAGTCCTGACTCCGGTCTTGGTCCAGGAGACCTCTGGGCCCTAGGGGCTTCGATATTTGCAAAATGCATCAAGAGCCGCCAAAGGACCCAAGGGTCTGGGATAGGATGGCAACACGTCGGCAAAGTAAAGGTCTGAGACCTTAAAATATTGCCAAATGTTCTCCACATGCTTTGGTAGTAGCTCGCCCATTACCAGTCCAGAAAGGGTTTTTAAAAGTTGGTGAAAGGGACCAGTTCCGAATAACAGGAATAAGTTCGACATCCCCCCACCACATTTTCAGCCTTCAACCAGTATAAGGCTTCTATCGGGCCCCAATAATCTATTTGGAATTCCCCTGACCCTCAGGATCCCCCAAAGCGATTCCCGATGACCGAGGTAAACGCCTTCTTGAGGCAATGTCGGTGCGAGAAAACCCCACGACCAACTACGACGGCTTTCCCAAAATACTCGAAGCGCTAGTATACGGTCTATTGGTTTTCCCGAGAAAATTTCCAGACTGCTCGGTCCGGGTGCCTCGGGAGGGGGTTTGGGGATCCTTTTCAGAAGGTTGGGCGAAACCCTTTCCCTGGTTGCTGGCAGGTAATGCCAGGGTATTGAAAATCCAACGACCCCCTTTTCCCCCTTCCCAGGAGGGATGACCACGCCCCCAGCAGGCGGGGGAATGGTACCGACGCCAAGGCAGTGGACGATGCAGGCCCCGAGCCACGGGTTCACCCCCCCTTTAGCATTTTCAGAGGGAATACAATCCCTGCACTTTCCCTTCCCAGCTTGGTTTCCCCAGCCAAACCTTTGTTAGGGTAGGGGGTTTCACTGATGGGGGGGTTGGCACGGGACTGCGACATCGCTTGCATCCAGCTAACTGGAGGGCCCCGTAAAAACTTTTAAAAATACCTGCCAACGCTCACAAACCCCAAACATAAATTGAGATGACCCGCCCACCCGCTGAGGGACTGCGTCTCTGTGAGGGGGTTAGGGTTCATTTTTTCTCGGGGGCTTGGTAGGCGGGCAAAGGCCCTTTACCAAGAAAGGCCCCTTCGACCTTCAGAAAGGGTTCCTGATGAAGTTCCTTGTCCCTTCTCAGCAGGCCCGAGCCCTACCCCACCATGGAACGAGAAGACTTGATTCCCTTTCCCAAAACCCTTTTGCGACATGTTTCGGGCCCTTTAAAGTCTCCGGGAGATGGAATTCTGCCTTGTTTGGTTGTACGCCAAGGGCTCCTGGCTGCTTCGAGTTTTTACGCGTTGAAGAATCCCAAAAGAGCAACTGGGCCCGCAGGTGCTGGTTCGTGAATCGGTCAAAAACCCCATGGCGAACCCAAGGGCCCCTCCCCCCCCTTAGTCTGTCCGTGAAAACCTTGGGTGGCCCGGGAGGGAGGGGGATTTTTTGAAGTGGCCCCACGGGTACCCCAAAAGCACCCTAGGGTTTCGGTGCCACAGAACTCGGCACCCCAGAAAAACTCTGCAGTTTTGGGGGATCCTCCATCGCATGCTAACAGAATGTGGGATCTCCTTGGCCACTTCCGGTATCGTCCAGCGATGCGGGTTGGAGCGCGGGGCCAGGACCAGGACCCTCTTTTTCTGGGACTAGCAAAGTCCCGGAGAAGGAGGTATTTCCCTGGGGGTTCAGCTCCCAGCCATGGGGGCCGCAGACATCTCTAGCCAGCTTGGTCCACCCGGATACCGTTGAGTCGCCAGAACAATGTGAATATCTCGCCGGGGCATCATCGCCACAGAGCGATTTGGGGATAGAACCCCTCTTCACATCATTTTTAAAATCGGTAGGAGCTAACAGCAAAAAGAGACAAAGAACCAAAAGCATGTTTCGTCTAAATCCCTAATACGTATCAACGGTCACCTCGACTACCGCGGGCGAGTCGCTGGAGAAGGCTTGGCAAACCCCCGGAGGGGGTGACCACGCTGGGGCCCCGACCAGTAGTAGTGTAACCACTCACACTGAGGGCCCAACTCGGGGTCTTCTCCCCCTCTAAGAGGGCAGCCACAAAACTCCCGTCATTTTCAATTCCCCGCAATGCAAGGTAACCGCTTCTGCGCAAGGACCGGAGTTCCAAGCCCCTACCGGGAGAGCACGCCTGAGTTTAACCCTGGGGTGGTCACTGGGGCACCCCATTTCGCGCCCCCGCCGACCACCCCAAAATAAAGGGGGTGGGCGGCGGTGGGACCGCCCACCCCCTGGGGGTTGCGGGCGTTCCCCCCAAAAAGTTCGGGGGGGGTTTGGCCCTGCTGGGCGGGGTGGGGACGAGTAACTTCGTTCCAATCCTGCCCCCCGACATTTGCCCTCCCAGGGGGCCCCACAGCCCCCCTTTTGCGGGGTGGGAGGGACAAACCCCCCCAGCTTTCCTTTTAAAAAAAGGGACTTTGCTGGGGGTATTCGGGGGGAGGAGGAGGAAGGCCACCCCCCCCGAGCCCCCCCCTTACCCCAGGGTGGCTAGGGGGGAGGAGTTGGGACAAAGCCAGGGCGTCCACACGCCCGGGGCCATAACTCCGTACCTCTGGGGCCCCCTGCGCCCGAGCCCCCCCAGATTTGCCCCGGGACCGCAAGGGACCCAATTTCCCATGGGTGGCCCCGAGGAAGGACTGCAGAAGTCTATGATGGGGAGGCTGTGACCGGGAGGGGGGGATTAGCAAAAGCGCCCTTTTTCCCCTGGGCTACCCGGGTGGAAGCTGAAGCGAGAAGGGATGCAAGCACTTAACCTATTAGGCTACCACACCATGCCAATCACATGCACGGAAAACACCCCCGATAAATTTTTAATATATAAATATATATATAATATAATATATATATATAAAAAAAAATATTATATGATATATATGTATATATATGATATATTTAAAAATATGTATATTTATAAATGTATATAGTGGGCAGCAAGGGGATGGACGGGGTCCAAGAAAGGGGGTTTTTTGCAAACCTCCCTTCCCCCTTTAAAGGAGGAAAGGGGAGAGAAGGTGCGCATCGGAAAACCCCGGGAAAAGAGCAGGGTCTGAGGCCAGAGAGCAAAGCGCGCGACATCCCCTTTGCCAGATCGACGCGAAGGAGATTTAAGGGAGAAGCTGAGCTCGAAGAATTCCCGAAAGGTTTGCCAGGACTGGAGAAGGGGGGAAACCAGGCAAAACCCGAACGTCTGAGAGAGAAGGACCTTCGAAAGAAAAGGAATTAGACTCCACACACAGCGAACAGTTGGGGAAAAACGGGTGTTGTGTGTTGTGTAATATTAATATTTAAAAATATAAATTTATTAAAAAAATATAAAGCATATTATATATATATATAGTATATTAAATATATATAATTATATAAAATATATATATTATAATAAATTATATATATAAAAAATTATTAAAATATATAGAAATATAAATATATATATATATATATATATATATTTTATATTTAAAAATATAGATATATTTATTTTAAAAATTTTTTAAATTAAGAATATAAAAAAAAAAATAATATAATTAATTGTATATTATATTAGTATAAAATTAAAAATTATATATAATATATATAAAAAATTATTCATATTATATAATTTTTATATATGAAATATTTTATATATATTATTAATTATTTATATAATTATATATAAATAAATATATATAAGAAATTTTTTTATATTAATATATTTAATATATAATATAAATATATATTAAAAAATATAATAAAAATATATCTATTTTAATAATATAAATTTTGAATATCAATATTTATAATTTTATATTATATATATAGTATTTTTTATTATTTATATTATATATATATATATAAATATATAAAATATATTTTTATATATTTTTAAATATTATATAAAAAATTTAATTATATAATTTATATATATATAATAATATATATATATTTATATTATATAATAAATAAAAAAAAATAAAAAATAATAATTATTATAAAAATATTATATTTATAATAGATATTTATTATATTTTAAAAATGATATAAAAAAAATTAAATAATTAATATATATTTTAAATATATAATAGGGGAAAAATATTATAATTTTAAAATATAAATATATAAATTAATAAAATAATATAATATAAAAAAGTATATTTATATAAAATTTTTTATATAATTTTTTTTAAATTTTTAATTTTTAATTTTGCTTTTTTAAATTTAATTTAAATTTTAAAAATTTTAAAAAAATTTTGTTTTTTAAAAAAAAAAAATATTTTAAATTGGGGTTGGGATTTTTTTTAGTTTTTCTAAATTAAAATTTAAAATTTAAATAAAAATTTAAATTAAGTAATTTTTTTCTTTCCCCCACCTTGTGCTGTTTTTGCGGTGCCAGGTAAAGGGGTGCGAACCCACCTCAGAACCCCCAGTTTCACAAAAAGGGGAGCCCTTGGGTGCCCAGGGGGCCCTACTGGGGGCCGGGGCCTTTTTCTCCCTTAATTTTTTCCTTTGGGGTTTTCGATGGGGTTTCTGAATCCCCCTAAATTTTTGGGGGGGGGGGGGTACTTCCGGGTTTTTTGAGGCAAGGGGGCCCTAAGGAGGTTCCACATAACCGAACTCTTTTACGGAAGCCCGGGGTTTCCCCTGGGGGGAGGCAATACTGCTCCTTGCGCTTTTTTTCCTTTTAAAATTTTTTTCCCTTTAGGGAAAATTTTGAGGGGGGTCGGACTGGCACCCAAGTGCCCCGGGGGGTACCCCTCCCTCCTCAAGGGGGAAGGAGTTTCCCTCCCACAAACTCGCCAAACCCCCCCTCGAAAAACGGAAAAACCCGTTTTAAAACCCCCCCGGGAAAGGGGAAGAAAAAATTTAAAGAAAATTTAAAGCTTTTGAAGGAACCCCAATAAAAAGTTTTTTCAAGTGGAGGCGATTTTGAGTCAAAAAAGCGAAGGAAAGCTCCGGTACTTCACTCCAGGGAAGGGTTTTTTTAAGCCCTGAAACGCCCAAAAAAACCCCCGAAAACCGGGGGGTTTTTAAAAAATAACAAAAATTTTTGTGCCCAAAATTTACCTTTAAAAAGGCGTAATCCCTTTTTTTTTAAAAAAAGGGGATTGAAAAATGGGAAAAAAAATTTTGGGAAAAAAAATTCTTTTTAAAAAGAAAGGGCCCAATTAACCCAAAAAATAAACTAAGTGGGGGCCCCGTTCATTGGGGGAAAAAAAAGGGCCCCGAAAACCCGGGGG
>NW_023657911.1:64248-74248 GCF_015228065.2 Penaeus monodon
AAGGATATTTCGCAGATTTTGCCCCCTTTTTTTGACTTTTGGGGGTTTTTTTTCTTTTTCCTTTTTTATTATATTACAAATTCCCTTTTTATTCATTATTATCATGATTTCATCATTATATTTGTTATCATCCATTTCATATCATTATCAAAATTATTTCAATTTTTTAATAATTATTTCAAATTTTATCATTATTTTTGCAATTTTTGAGTTATAAAAAATATTTTTTCATCTATATAAAAACAACTACAAAAAAATAAATAAAAAATAAAAATAAAAATAAAAACTTTTTTTTAATCATTTTTATTCTTATTTTAATTAAAAATCGTTATTTCCATAAATTTTTACTGTTATAATAATTATTTTTTCAAATTATACTACCATTTAAAAAAAATAATAAAGTAATAATAACAATATAAAAATTTTAAAAACAAAATTATACCAATTAGATTATTTAAAAATACTTATTTTTATTATTTTGTTATTTTCAATTAAATATATCTTTTGGGAAAAATATAATAAAAAAAAAAAATAATAAAAAAAATATAATTAATTAAAATAATAAAAAAATAATATAATAATAATAATAATAAAAAAATAATTTATAAAAATAAAGTAAATGTAATAAAATTATAACCTCAAAAAGTTACCCAAAATTTTCTTTTTCCACTTTTATCATCATTATTGTCAGATTAAAAGAATTCGGTAATTATTATCATTTAACCTGATAATTAAAGAATCATCAAAAGAAAGGAAAAAACGTTTTTTGGAGTAATTTTTCAAAAACTATATTTTGTAGATTTTCCGCTTTTCGACTTTTTTGGGGTTTTTTTTTTTTTACCTTTTTTATTATTATGGCAAAAATTCCTGTTTTTTATCATAATTATTATCATATTATCATCATTATTACGTTATCATCATCCTTATCTCATTATCATCATAATCTCATTTTCATCACTTATCATCATATTGCAATTATTTATCATTATTACAATTATTATCATTATTATTGCAATTATTTCAGTTATAATATATTTTTTACATCTATACTAATAAAAAATCAAAAAATATAAACAAAAAAAAAAAGATAATAAAGTTTTTAAATCATTTTTTTTATTCATTATTTCAATTACTTCTTTACTGTAATTTTACTGTTATAATAATTATTTTTTTCAATTTCTACCCTAAAAATAAAAATAATGTAATAATAACAAAAATAATTTTAATAGAAATATTTTAACAATTTTTTTTTTAATTTACTTTTTATTATTATTATTGTTATTTTACGTTTTAAAATATTTTTTTGCATAATACTAAAAATTTAAAAGGGAAAAATAATAAAAATAATAAAATAAAATAATAAAAAAATAAGATAAAAAATGATAATATTAAAATATTAATAATCTCAAATGTTATCAAATTCTCTTTATTCTCACTTTTCATCATAAAGATGAAAATGGAAAAAAAAATAAAGAGAATTTGATAACATTTGGTTTTAAATATTAATTAATTTTCATTATTTTTCATGTTATTTTTAATTTTATTATTATTATTATTATTATTATTATTATTTTTTATTTATTCCTTTAAATTATTATATTATTGCCAAAAAAAAAATTATAACGTAATAAAAACCCAAAAAAATAATAATAAGATAATTAAAAATAAAATTTTATAATATTTTATTTTTAAAATTTTTTTTTTATTTCATTATTTTAATTTTTACTGTAATAAATTTAAAAATAATTTTTTTATAACATAAAAATTTAATAATAAGTAAATTAAAAAAATTAATAAAAAATATTATAAAAAGTTTTTATTTTATTTTTATTTTATTTTATTATTTTTTTTTTTTAATAATTAAAAAATAATAAAAATAATAATTAATAATAATGATAATAATTTAATAAGTGATAAAAATTTAATAATAATAATGGGAAAAAATAAAAATTTAATAATATAAAATGTATAAACTTTTAAAAATTTATAATAATTATGATAATAAAGGAAATTTTCCTATTATACCAAAAATAAAAGAAAAAAACCCAAAAACAAAAAGGAAAAAAGCGTTATTTTGGGGTTAAATCCAAAAAAACTTTTTTCCTTCATTTGAATTTTTTTTTATTTTATTATAAAAATTACCAAATTCTTTAATCATCATAATGTGATAAAATTTAAAAAAGGAAATTTTAACATTATTTATTAATATATTACTATTTAATTATTATAATTTTTATTATTATATTATTATTATTATTTTTTATCATTATTAATTTTATCATTTTTATTATTATTATTATTATTTTTTTTTTATTACTTTAATTATTTGTATTTTTCCAAAAAAATAATATAATGAATAATAACAATAATAATAAAAATAAGTTAATTATAAAAATACTAATTGTTATAAATTGTTATTAATAAATTTTTGTTTTATTTCATTATCATTTTTTTTTACTGGTAGTATAATTGTAAAAATAAAATTTCAAAACATAAAATTACGTAATAACATATTAATTTAAATAATAATAAATGGATTATAAAAACGTTATTATTGTTATTTTAAAATTTTATTACTATTATTATTGTAGTTTTTATTATATAGATGTAAAAAAATAATATTATAACCCCAATAATTGCAAAATAATGTTAAAATTTAATAATGATGATAATAAATTGCAGTAAAGAGAAAAATGATGGAAAAAATGATATAATGATAGATAACAAAAAATGATGATAATCATTAAAAATGATGATAATAACAGGAATTGTCCTATATAAAAAAAAAGGTAAAGAAAAAAAATCACAAAAGTCGAAAACGAAAATCTAGCGAATATACCTTTTGAGAGTAACCCAAATGACGTTTTTTCATTCATTGATGATTATGGAATTATTAGTGTAATAACGATAATATTACAAGATTCTATAAATCATGACATAATGATATAAAATGAAATAAAGAATTGATAACATTTATATAATTAATATTATTTACTATTATCATTATTATTCTTTTTATATATTATTATTATTATTATTATTAATTGTATATTATTATTAACTTAAATTATTAGTTATGCCAAAAAAATATATATAATAATGAATTAAAAAATAATAATAATAATATAATTTATAATACTAATTGTATTATTGTTATTATATTATTATTGTTATATTTATTAATATTTTTACGAGTATAATTGTCAAAAATATATATAACAGCAATAATCAGTAATGACGATATTAATTGAAAATGATATAAATAATGATTTTAAAAACGTATATATGTTATTATATTGTTATTACTATATTATTGTAAGTGCTTTTAATATATAATTAAAAATAATTATAACTGCAAAATTCCAATAAAATGAATAATTAGCAAATATGATATGAATTGAATAAATGATTATATCATATTGATGATTGGTAATATGAGGATAACGATATAATAATTACAGATAATAATGATGATAATAAAGGAATGGTCCAATATAATTAAAAAAGTAAAGAAAAAATCCCAAAATTTCAAAAGCGGCAAAATCTAGCGAAATATAGCTTTTGAAGTAGACTCCAAAATGACGTTTTTTTTCATTCATTTGATGATTCTGAAATTTTTAGGAAAAGATAATATACCAGAATTATATTAATCATGACAATAAGATGATAAAAGTGAATAAAGAATTTGAATTTAATGATTATTAATATTATTATTATCATTATTATATCATTATTATATTATTATATATTTATATTTATTATATATATTAAGTATTATTATTATTTAATTATTAGTATTATTCAAAAAATTATTATAACGTAATAATAACAATAATAATATATAAGTATAATTTATAATTATATAATGTATAATATTTTTATTAATAATTATTATTAATATTACTTTATATTTTTAACTGGTAGTATAATTGTAAAAATAATATATAAAATAATAATTAAAGTAATAACGATATAATTTAAATATTATAATAATGTTATAAAAACGTATTATTGTTTTTATTATTATAATAATTGTACTGTATATTAAAATGTAAAAAGATATTATAATGCAATAATTGCAATGAATAATGATAATAAAATGATGTATAATTATTGAATATGTGAATGATGATAATGATGATAATGATGATGATTAACGATAATAATGATGAAATATGATATAATGATGATAATAGCAGGAATTTGTCCATAATATTATAAAAAGTAAAAAAAAAAATCCCAAAAGCGAAAAGGCAAAATTAGCGAAATATAGCCTGTTTAGAGTTACTCCAATACGTTTTTTTATTATTGTTTGCATATTTTAGGGTAATAATGATATTAATTACCAGAATTTATTAAATGACAATAAGATATAAAAGTGAGAATAAAGAGAATTTGGATAACTATTGTGATTATTAATATTATTACTATTATCTTATTATTATCATTTTTATTATTTTTTATTTTTTTTTTATTATATATATTATTATTATTATTATATTATTATTATATTATTATTATTATATATTTATATTAGTATTATAAAAAATATATTATAACTTGTTATACTATATTAATATAATATAAGATGTAAAAATAATACTATAATGTTATAATAGTTATTAATATTATTTTTTATATCATTATTATCATTTTTAATGGTATAATTGCAAAAATAATATTACAGTAATAATACAGTAAAAGATATTAATTGAAGTAATATATAAATAATGATTATAAAACGTATATGTTTTATTTTATATATTATTGAGTTGTTCTTAAGTATAGATTAAAATAATACTATAACTGCAATAATTAATAATGATAAAATGACGAATAATCGATATAATTGATGATATAATATTAATGCAATAATGATGATAATTGATGATATAATGATGAATGATGATGATAAAATAAGATGATAATCATAAATAATGATAATAACAGGAATTGTTCCATATATAATAAAAAAGTAAAATAAAAAAATCCAAAGTCGAAAAGCGGTAAAATCTAAAATCTAGCCTTTTGAGATGTAACTAAATGACGTTTTTTCCATAATTTGATGATTATATCATAGGGAAAAATAAAATAATTACCAGAATTCTATTAATCATGACAATAATTGATAAAGTGAGATAAAGAGAATTGGATTTAAAATTTGATGATTTTAATATTATTACTATTATCATTATTATTATCATTATTATCATTATTATTATTATTATCATTATTATTATTATTATTATTATTATTATTATTATTATTATTACTTTAATTATTAGTATTATTGCGCAAAAATCTTTTATAACTGTAATAATAACAATAATAATAATAATAAGTATAATTATAATAATACCAATTGTTATAATATTGTTATTAATATTACTATTGTTATTATTATCATTATTATTATTTTTACTGGTAGTATAATTGTAAAAGTAATTATTATAACAGTAATAATTAAAGTAATAACGATATTAATTGAAATAATGATATAAATAATGATTATAAAAACGTTATTATTGTTATTATTATTGTTATTACTATCATTATTGTAGTTGTTATTAGTATAGATGTAAAAATATATATTATAACTGCAATAATTGCAATAATAATGATAATAATTGCAATAATGATGATAATAATTGGAATAATGATGATAATGATGATGATAATGATGATAATTATGATAATGATGATGATAACGATAATAATGATGATAATCATGATAATAAAATGATAACAACAGGAATTGTGTCGATAAATAATAAAAAAAAGGGTAAAAGAAAAAAAATCCCAAAAGTAAAAAAAGCGGCAAAATCTAGCGAAATATAGCCTTTTAAGAGTAGACTCCAAAATAACGTTTTTTCCATTCATTTGATGAATCTGGCAATTAGTAGGGTAATAATGATAATAATTACCAGAATTCTATTAATCATGACAATAATGATGATAAAAGTGAGAATAAAGAGAATTTGGATAACATTTGATGATTATTAATATTATTACTATTATCATTATTATTATCATTATTATCATTATTATTATTATTATTATTATTATTATTATTATTATTATTATTACTTTAATTATTAGTATTATTGCCAAAAAATATATTATAACTGTAATAATAACAATAATAATAATAATAAGTATAATTATAATAATACTAATTGTTATAATATTGTTATTAATATTATTATTGTTATTATTATCATTATTATTTTTTTTACTGGTAGTATAATTGTAGAAATAATTATTATAACAGTAATAATTACAGTAATAACGATATTAATTGAAATAATGATATAAATAATGATTACAAAAACGTTATTATTGTTATTATTATTGTTTTTACTATTATTATTGTAGTTGTTATTAGTATAGATGTAAAAATATATATTATAACTGTAATAATTGCAATAATAATGATAATAATTGCAATAATGATGATAATAATGATGATAATGATGATTATGATGATAATGATGATGATAACGATGATAATGATGATAATCATGATAATAATGGTGATAATAACAGGAATTCTTTCCATATATAATAAAAAAGGTAAAAGAAAAAAAATCCCAAAAGTCGAAAAAGCGGCAAAATCTAGCGAAATATAGCCTTTTGAGAGTAGACTCCAAAATGACGTTTTTTCCATTCATTTGATGGATCTGGCAATTATTAGGGTAATAATGATAATAATTACCAGAATTCTATTAATCATGACAATAATGATGATAAAAGTGAGAATAAAGAGAATTTGGATAACATTTGATGATTATTAATATTATTACTATTATCATTATTATTATCATTATTATCAATATCATTATTATTATTATTATTGTTATTATTATTATTATTATTACTTTAATTATTAGATTTATTGCCAAAAAATATATTATAACTGTAATAATAACAATAATAATAATAATAAGTATAATTATAATAATACTAATTGTTATAATATTGTTATTAATATTATTATTGTTATTATTATCATTATTATTATTTTTTACTGGTAGTATAATTGTAAAAATAATTTTTATAGTAATAATTACAGTAATAACGATATTAATTGAAATAATGATATAAATAATGATTATAAAAACGTTATTATTGTCATTATTATTGTTATTACCATTATTATTTTAGTTGTTATTAGTATAGATTTAAACATATATATTATAACTGCAATAATTGCAATAATAATGATAATAATTGGAATAATGATGATAATAATTGCAATAATGATGATAATGATGATTATAATGATGATAATGGTGATAATGATGATGATAACGATAATAATGATGATAATCATGATAATAAAGATGATATTAACAGGAATTGTGTCCATATATAATAAAAAAAGGTAAAAGAAAAAAAATCCCAAAAGTCGAAAAAGCGGCAAAATTTAGCGAAATATAGCCTTTTGAGAGTAAACTCCAAAATGACGTTTTTTCCATTCATTTGATGATTCTGGCAATTATTAGGGTAATAATGATAATAATTACCAGAATTCTATTATTCATGACAATAATGATGATAAAAGTGAGAATTAAGAGAATTTGGATAACATTTGATGATTATTAATATTATTACTATTATCATTATTTATATCATTATTATTATTATTATTATTATTATTATTATTATTATTATTATTATTACTTTAATTATTAGTATTATTGCCAAAAAATATATTATAACTGTAATAATAACAATAATAATAATAATAAGTATAATAATAATAATAATAATTGTTATAATATTGTTATTAATATTATTATTGTTATTATTATCATTATTGTTATTTTTACTGGTAGTATAATTGTAAAAATAATTATTATAACAGTAATAATTACAGTAATAACGATATTAATTGAAATAATGATATAAATAATGATTATAAAAACGTTATTATTGTTATTATTATGAGGTACAACATAGGTGACAGAGTGTGGCTGCATAACTCGCGTCGGAAGCGAGGGCTCTCGCCGAAGCTACAGAGCCCCTGGGAGGGGCCATACACGGTGGTAACGGCCCTCTCTGATGTCACCTATCGAATTCGCAGAGGGCGAAAACGACCGTCTGTTGTCCACGTGGACCGGCTGTGGCGTTACCATGGGCCAGGAAGCTACTCCTGGGGCCATGGTGAAAAAGAAGATGAAGTTAGCCCCAGTAGCGGCGATGAGGACGTGGCAGACGCTGACCGAGATGAGGACGAGCATTTGGACGGTGAGGGCGATGCAACAGACGTCAGTGGTGACCATGAGCCAGGTCTTGGGACAGGAGATACCCCTCTGGGTGCCACTGCCAATCTACCGCCGCCCACACCTCCTCCAGAGCGACCCCAGCGAGAGCGAAGAAAGCCGCGCTGGATGAAAGATTTTTGTGTTTCTGAGAACTGATTTTATTTAAATTTTCTGTAGTTTGTTTCAGGTTTAGATATGTCAGAGCAGACGGGTCGTCTGCTTGATAGGGGGGGATAGTGCTACGCCAGTGGGTCTTTGTCTCTGTGCGAAACATGTGTTAACATGAAGGGACCTGGGCAAACATGACGCACCTGGCTGTGAGCGGAGGAGCGGAGGAACAAGCCAAGAGAGACGGAGTGGGGTGCTGCTCCTGGGAAGACCTCGTGTGTGCCTTGTGACCTGATAAACATTGTGTTGCCCTGTTATAAGCTGTATTGTGCTGTGTGACAGGCTGGTTTCCCCCCTGTATTGTGCCTAGAGAAAAGTGTACGGGTAAATAACTTGTGTAAATAAAGGAAAGACTGTCATCGTGTGTTTATTTCGTGCCCTGCCTATCCACTTGGCGTTTTCCCTCCTGGTGATCTGGGACGCTGTGGTTTTCGGTGCCTCTTGGAGCTGTTCAGTGTTCACGACCCTGTGGATAACACGCCGTCTGCCTAGCCTGCCTTGTGTTGGTGGCAGAGAGACGAGGCGGTCGGCGTAACATTATTATTATTATTATTACTTTAATTATTAGTATTATTGCCAAAAAATATATTATAACTGTAATAATAACAATAATAATAATAATAAGTATAATTATAATAATACTAATTGTTATAATATTGTTATTAATATTATTATTGTTATTATTATCATTATTATTATTTTTACTGGTAGTATAATTGTAAAAATAATTATTATAACAGTAATAATTACAGTAATAACGATATTAATTGAAATAATGATATAAATAATGATTATAAAAACGTTATTATTGTTATTATTATTGTTATTACTATTATTATTGTAGTTGTTATTAGTATATATGTAAAAATATATATTATAACTGCAATAATTGCAATAATAATGATAATAATTGCAATAATGATGATAATAATTGCAATAATGATGATAATGATGATGATAATGATGATAATGATGATAATGATGATGATAACGATAATAATGATGATAATCATGATAATAATGATGATAATAACAGGAATTGTGTCCATATATAATAAAAAAGGTAAAAGAAAAAATAACCTCAAGTCGAAAAAGCGGCAAAATCTAGCGAAATATAGCCTTTTGAGAGTAGACTCCAAAATGATGTTTTTTCCATTCATTTGATGATTCTGGAATTATTTAATCATGACAATAATGATGATAAAAGTGAGAATAAAGAGAATTTGGATAACATTTGATGATTATTAATATTATTACTATTATCATTATTATTATCATTATTATCATTGTTATTATTATTATTATTATTATTATTATTATTATTATTATTATTATTATTACTTTAATTATTAGTATTATTGCGAAAAAAATTATTGTAACTATAATAATAACAATAATAATAATAATAAGTATAATTATAATAATACTAATTGTTATAATATTTTAAAATTTTTTTTTATTATTATCATTATATTATTTTTACTGGAATTGTAAAAATAATTATTATAACAGTAATAATTACAGTAATAACGATATTAATTGAAATAATGATATAAATAATGATT
>NW_023657911.1:79248-84679 GCF_015228065.2 Penaeus monodon
TACCAGAATTCTATTAATCATGACAATAATGATGATAAAAGTGAGAATAAAGAGAATTTCTATAACATTTGATGATTATTAATATTATTACTATTATCATTATTATTATCATTATTATCATTATTATTATTATTACTATTATTATTATTATTATTATTATTATTATTATTATTATTATCATTATTATTATTTTTACTGGTAGTATAATTGTAAAAATAGTTATTATAACAGTAATAATTACAGTAATAACGATATTAATTGAAGTGATGATATAAATAATGATTATAAAAACGTTATTATTACTATCATTATTGTTATTACTATTATTATTGTAGTTGTTATTAGTATGGATGTAAAAATATATATTATAACTGCAATAATAGCAATAATAATGATAATAATTGCAATAATGATGATAATAATTGCAATAATGATGATAATGATGATAACGATAATAATGATGATAATCATGATAATAATGATGATAATAACAGGAATTGTGTCCATATATAATAAAAAAAGGTAAAAGAAAAAAAATCCCAAAAGTCGAAAAAGCGGGAAAATCTAGCGAAATATGGCTTATTGAGAGTAGGCTCCAAAATGACGTTTTTTCCATTCATTTGATGATTCTGGCAATTATTAGGGTAATAATGATAATAATTACAAGAATTTTATTAATCATGACAATAATGATGGTAAAAGTGAGAATAAAGAGAATTTGGATTACATTTGATGATTATTAATATTATTACTATTATCATTATTATTATCATTATTATCATTATTATTATTATTATTATTATTATTATTATTATTATTATTGTTGTTACTTTAACTATTAGTATTATTGCCAAAAAATATATTATAACTGTAATAATAACAATAATAATAATAATAAGTATGATTATAATAATACTATTTGTTATAATATTGTTATTAATATTACTATTGTTATTATTATCATTATTATTATTTTTACTGGTAGTATAATTGTAAAAATAATTATTATAACAGTAATAATTACAGTAATAACAATATTACTTGAAATAATGATATAAATAATGATTATAAAAACGTTATTATTCTTATTATTATTGTTATTACTATTATTATTCTAGTTGTTATTAGTATAGATGTAAAAATATATATTATAACAGCAATAATTGCAATAATAATGATAATAATTGCAATATGATGATAATAATTGCAATAATGATAATGATGATGATAATGATGATAATGATGATGATAACGATAATAATGATGATAATCATGATAATAATGATGATAATCATGATAATAATGATGATAATAACAGGAATTGTGTCCATATATAATAAAAAAAAAGGTAAAAGAAAAAAAAATCCCAAAAGTCGAAAAAGCGGCAAAATCTAGCGAAATATAGCCTTTTGAGAGTAGACTCCAAAATGACGTTTTTTTTCCATTCATTTGATGATTATGGCAATTATTAGGGAAATAATGATAATAATTACCAGAATTCTATTAATCATAACAATAATGATGATAAAAGTGAGAATAATGAGAATTTGGATAACATTTGATGATTAGTAATATTTTTAATATTATCAAATTATTATCATTATTATCATTATTATTATTGTTATTATCATTATTATTATTATTTTTATATTATTAAATATTTTTATTATTATTATATTACTATTATTATTATTATTACTTTAATTATTAGTATTATTGCCAAAAAAAATATTATAGCTGTAATAATAACAATAATAATAATAATAAGTATAATTATAATAGTACTAATTGTTATAATATTGTTATTCATCTTATCATTATTATTATTATCATGTTTATTATTTTTACTGGTTTGTATAATTGTAAAATAATTATTATAACAGTAATAAATAAATTGATAACGATATTAATTAGAATAATTATATAAAAAAATGATTATAAAAAACGTCATTATTGTTATTATTTTTGTTATTACTATTATTATCGTAATTGTTATTAGTTTTAGATGTAAAAATATATATTTTAACTGCAATGATTGCAATAATAATGATATTAATTGCAATAATGATGATAATAATTGCAATAATGATGATAAGTGATGATAATGATGATAATGATGATGATAACGGTAATAATGATGATAATCATGATACTAATGATGATAATAACAGGAATTGTGTCCATAAATAATAAAAAAAAAGTTAAAAGAAAAAAAAAACCAAAAAAAATATTTAACTGAATAATAAATAAAATAATGATAAGTATAATTAAATAATATAATTTTTATTATATTGTTATTAATTATTATTGTTTTATTTTCATTATTATCATTTTTACTGGTAGTATAAATTTTAAAAATAAATTTTTATAACAGGGAAAAAACAGTAAAAAGATATTTTGAAATAAAAGATTATAAAAAATGATTAAAACGGTTGTTATTGTTATTTTTATTGTTATTAAATATTATTATTGTAGTTTTTTTTTAGTATAGATGTAAAAAAAATATATTATAACTCGAAAAAATTGCAATTATGATAATAAAGGGAAAAAGATGATAAAAATTTTCAATAATGATGATAAAGAAAGATGATAATGAGGGTAATAAAGATGATAAAAAATTAAAAAATGATGATAAACATGATAATAATGATGATAAAAACCCGGAATTGTGTCCATATATAA
Source organism: Penaeus monodon (assembly GCF_015228065.2). NCBI lineage: Eukaryota > Metazoa > Arthropoda > Malacostraca > Decapoda > Penaeidae > Penaeus > Penaeus monodon. Next base: position 81,931 of record NW_023657911.1, read on the forward strand.
TAAAAAAAAGGGAAAAAAAAAAAAATCCGAAAAATCGGGAAAAAACGGGGAAAAAACTAGGAAATATAGCCCTTTTTAGAGTGTATCCCAAAAGGTTTTTTTTTTCCCCTTCTTTTATGATTCTGGGAATTTTTAGTGTAATAATGATTTAAAAATTCCAGAATTCTATTTTCATGGGCAATAAGGATGGGTAAAAAATGAGAATAAAGAATTTGGAAACAAATTTTATGATTATTAAAATTTTTCTTAATCATTTTTTATTATATTATATTTTCATTATTATTATTATTTTTTTATTATTGTTATTTTTTAGTTTTATTATTATTATTATTTTATCTTATTTTTTACTTTTAAATTTTTGGGATTAAATTTCCAAAAAATAAAATTAAACCCGTAAAATAGAATATAATAATAATAAGGGATAATTATAATAATACTAATTGTTATAATATTTTTATTAAAAAATTTTTGGTTTTATTATCCTTTTTTATTTTACTGGTAGTTAATTGTAAAAATAATTATTATAACAGTAATAAAAACAGTAATAAAGGTATTTTTGAAATAAGATATTAAAAAAAAATTTAAAAAAAAAGTTATTATTATTTTTTATTATTGTTATTACTATATTATCGTAATTTTTATTAGTATAGATGTAAAAAAATATATTATAAATTGAATAATTACAATAATAAAGATAATAATTGCAATAAATGATGATAATAATTTCAATAATGGGTGATTAAAGATTTATAATGATTTATGATACGATAATAATTTATGTAATCATGAAATAAAAGATGTAATGCAAGGGTTTTGTCCATATTTTAAAAAAAAAAAAGGGAAAGAAAAAAAAAACCCAAAAACGAAAAAAACGGCAAAATTTAGCGAAAAAATAAAATTTTTAGGGGTAGACTCCAAAATGACGTTTTTTTCCCTTCAAAATTTATGATTTTTGACAATTATTAGGGGAATAATGATAATAAATTTTCCCGAATTCTATTAATCATGAAATAAAAAGATGATAAAAAATGAGAATAAAAAGAAATTTGGGGGTAAAATTTTATGTTATTAAATTATTTTCTATTATCATTATTTTTATATTTTTTATCCCTTATTATTATTATTATTATTATTTTTTATTATTACTTTTTTATCAGATTATTGCCAAAAATATATTATAACTGTAATAAAAAACCAAAAATAAAAATAATATTTTAATTTAAATAAATTTTAAAAATTTTTTAATAAATTTTTTTATTAATATTTATTTTTATTATTTTCATTTTTATTTTTTTGTAGAAAATTGTAAAAAAAATTCTTATAAAATTATAAAATTAAAATAAAACCCAAAATTTAAATTTAAAAAATTTAAAATGAATAATGATTATAAAAAAGTTATTTTTTTTATTTTGGGGTTATTTCATTATTTTTGTAGTTGTTTTGTAGGATTTAAAAAAAAAATATTTTAAATGAAAAATTGCAATAATAATGATAATAAAAGCAATAAAGATGATAATAATTTCAATAATGATGATAATGATGATAATTATGATGATAACGATAATAATGATGATAATTATGATAATAATGATGATAATAACAGGAATTGTGTCCATATATAATAAAAAAAGGTAAAAGAAAAAAAATCCCATAAGTCGAAAAAGCGGCAAAATCTAGCGAAATATAGCCTTTTGAGAGTAGACTTCAAAATGACGTTTTTTTCCATTCATTTGATGATTCTGGCAATTATTAGGGTAATAATGATAATAATTACTAGAATTCTATTAATCATGACAATAATGATGATAAAAGTGAGAATAAAGAGAATTTGGATAACATTTTATGATTATTAATATTATTACTATTATCATTATTATTATCATTATTATCATTAATATTATTATTATTATTATTATTATTATTATTATTATTATTATTATTTTAATTATTAGTATTATAGCCAAAAAATATATTATAACTGTAATAATAACAATAATAATAATAGTAAGTATAATTATAATAATACTAATTGTTATAATATTGTTATTAATATTATTATTGTTATTATAATCATTATTATTATTTTTACTGGTAGTATAAATTTTAAAAATAATTATTATTAAAAGTAATAACGATTTAAATTTAAATAATGATATAAATAATGATTATAAAACGTTATTTTTGTTATTATTATTGTTATTACTATTATTATTGTAGTTGTTATTAGTAAAAGATGTAAGAATATATATTAAAAACTGCAATAATTGCAATAATAATTATAATAATTGCAATAATGATGATAAAATTGCAATAATGATGATAATGATAATGATAAGGATGATAATGATGATAATGATGATAACAATAATAATGATGATAATCATGATAATAAAGATGATGATAACAGGAAATTTTGTCCTATTAAAATTTTAAAAAAAAGGGAAAAGAAAAAAAAATCCCAAAAGTCGAAAAAGCGGCAAAATCTAGCGAAATATAGCCTTTTGAGAGTAGACCCAAAATGACGTTTATTTCCATTCATTTGATGATTCTGGCATATTAGGGTAATAATGATAATAATTTAAACCCGAATTCTATTAATCATGACAATATTGATGATAAAAGTGAGAATAAAGAGAATTTGGGAAAAATTTATGATTTATTAATAGTTTTTTTTTTACTATTTATTATTATTATATTTTTTATATTATTATTATTTTATTTTTTATTAAAATTTTTATTATTAAAAATT
>NW_023657911.1:84779-87279 GCF_015228065.2 Penaeus monodon
TAAAACTAATTTTTATAATATTGTTATTAATATTATTATTTTTATTATATCATTATTATTATTTTTTACTGATAGTATATTGTAAAAATAATTATTATAACAGTAATAATTACAGTAATACGATATTAATTGAAATAATGATATAAATAATGATTATAAAACGTTATTATTGTTATTTATTATTTTTTATACTATTATTATTGTACTTGTTATTAGTATAGATATAAAAATATATATTATAACTGCAATAATTGCAATAATAATGATAATAATTGCAATAATGATGATAATAATTGCAATAATGATGATGATAATGATGATAATGATGATGATAACGATAAAAATGATGATAATCATGATAATAATTATGATAATAACAGTAATTGTGTCCATATATAATAAAAAAGTTAAAGAAAAAAAATCCCTAAGTCGAAAAAGCGCAAAATCTAGCGAAATATAGCTTTTGAGAGTATACTCCAAAAGTACTTTTTTTTCCATTCATTTGATGATTTTGGCAATTATTAGGGTAATAATGATAATAATTACCAGAATTCTATTAATCATGACAATAATGATGATAAAAGTGAAAACAAAGAGAATTTGGATAACATTTGATGATTATTAATATTATTACTCTTATCATTATTATTATCATTATTATTATTATTATTATTATTATTATTAATATTATTATTATTGTTATTATTATTATTATTATCATTATTATTATTATTACTTTAATTATTAGTATTATTGCCAAAAAATATATTATAACTGTAATAATAACAATAATAATAATAATAAGTATAATTATAATAATACTAATTGTTTATAATTTGTTATTAATATAATTATTGTTATTATTATCATTATCATTATTTTACTGGTAGTATAATTGTAAAAATATTATTATAACAGTAAATAATTACAGTAATACCGATATTAATTGAAATAATGATATAAATAATGATTATAAAAACGTTATTATTGTTATTATTATTGTATTACTATTATATTGTAGTTGTTATTAGTATAGATGTAGAAATATATATTATAATGCAATAATTGCAATATAATGATAATAATTGCAATAATGATAATAATAATTGCAATAATGAAGATAATGATGATGATAATGATGATAATGATGATGATAACGATAATAATGATGATAATCATGATAATAATGATGATAATAACAGGAATTGTGTCCATATATAATAAAAAAAAAAGGTAAAAGAAAAAAAATCCCAAATCGAAAAAGCGGCAAATCTAGCGAAATATAGCCTTTTGAGAGTAACTCCAAAATGACGTTTTTTCCATTCATTTGATGATTCTGGCAATTATTAGGGTAATAATGACAATAATTACCTGAATTCTATTAATCATGACAATAATGATGATATAAGTGAGAATAAAGAGAATTTGGATAACATTTGATGATTATTAATATTATTACTATTATCATTATTATTATCATTATTATCATTATTATTATTATTTATTATTATTATTATTATTATTGCAAAAAAATATTATAAAATGTATAATAACAATAATAATAATAATAAGTATAATTATAATAATACTTATTGTTATAATATTGTTATTAATAATATTATTGTTATTATTATCATTATTATTATTTTTACTGGTAGCATAATTGTAAAAATAATTATTATAACACTAATAATTACAGTAATAACGATATTAATTGAAATAATGATATAAATAATGATTATAAAAACGTTATTATTGTTATTATTATTGTTATTACTATTATTATTGTAGTTGTTATTAGTATAGATATAAAAAATATATTACAACTGCAATAATTGCAATAATAATGATAATAATTGCAATAATGATGATAATAATTGCAATAATGAAGATAATGATGATGATAATGATGATAATGATAATAACAGGAATTGTGTCCATTTATAATAAAAAAGGTAAAATAAAAAAAATCCCAAAAGTCGAAAAAGCGGCAAAATCTAGCGAAATATAGCCTTTTGAGAGTAGACTCCAAAATTATGTTTTTTCCATTCATTGGATGATTCTGGCAATTATTAGGGTAATAATGATAATAATTACCAGAATTCTATTAATCATGACAATAATGATGATAAAAGTGAGAATAAAGAGAATTTGGATAACATTAGATGATTATTAATATTATTACTATTATCATTATTATTATCATTATTATTATTAATATTATTATTATTATTATTATTATTATTATTATTACTTTAATTTAATTTTATTATTGCCAAAAAATATATAACTGTAATAATAACAATAATAATAATAAGTATAATTATAATAATACTAATTGTTATAATATTGTTATTAATATTATTATTGTTATTATTATCATTATTGTTATTTTTACTGGTAGTATAATTGTAAAAATAATTGTTATAGTAATAATTACAGTAATAACGATATTAATTGAAATAATGATATAAATAATGATTATAAAAGCGTTATTATT
>NW_023657912.1:0-25932 GCF_015228065.2 Penaeus monodon
AACATAGAGCGCAATACATATTCTAACAAGTGCATAATCCTCATTAACATCCTCATCGTTTGCTGAAAAATAAACCAAAAGGGGGGGGGGCAGAGGAAAGTGTAGCACGAGTTTTGGTCTGCTGAAATGAGGCCTAAGGTAAGCAAGCAACTCTAGTACTCGCTGTCGGTGAGCTTTGTATGACAGTATGGAAACCATTGAATTATTGCGTTTATATCGTTTACATGCTCAATATTTTTGTTTAAAGGTATACACGAGAGGATTAAGTGTCCGTTTCACACGGCCATGTATGGCAAGAACATTTTTGCATGTAATGAACAGAATGAACGAAAATAAGACACTTTTCACCTATGGAATTACCTTCGCAAGTTGGTAATAACATATATAAACGTAAATAAGGAACAGCGCATTTTTCACCTGACTGCCAGCAGGGGACATAATGGTCGTACGGGAGTTTAAAACGTCTTAAGGTAATGCACATGCGGGACAGACCTGCAACTACGCATGATCGCAGCGATGAAGTACCTTTAAACTAGTCACATGCTGCCATGTGGCTTAGAGGTAAGTCTTAACAGTGTTTATATAAGTAAAGTATCACCTTTTATGGTTAAATCCACCACTTGTGATCATAAAATCGTCGTTTATAGGGTGACGCCCACTTCACTGCTCGTTTCAGCGTCAGTGCGTCTTAGGAGAAAGTTCAGCATCTATATATAACCGAATCCAGAGACTAGTCTTAATATAGTAAACATTTGACCGGGTACCTTTGTGTACGTGATAGCTATCGTGCAGGATGCTATATACACATTGTGAGCTGACGCTTTGGGAAGGTTAGAGGGAGAGAAAGGGAGGTAGAGATAGAGAGAGAGGGGGGGGGGGAAGATTGCCATTACGTAAATAATGCGCACTGACTGATCTGGCATGTGCATACCAGAGCCAGTATATATTTTGTAAATATACCTGCATCAAATTTATTACATCATTCATAATTAGCGCAAACGTATCCCTTGATAAGAACCGGACTCCAATAACCCCCACACAAAAAATATATATATATGCTGACACACACACACACACACACACACACACACACACACACACACACACACACACACACACACACACACACACACATATATATATATATATGTAATTGGTCACAATTTAATGTACAGTATTGTAATTTACAGTATTGGCTGTTCCCGCTGGTGCATATGTACCTAAAGTTTCTGTAGCGGCAGGTAGAGGGACCAGGTAGCGAGACCTTACTTATTCGACACTGAATTACACAAGTTACTTCGCAGGTAAGTGTATTACCAATTAATGGAGAGGAAGTGTGAGGGTTGTGCATGGAAATATTTAGACTTTATAAAGGAATTTCATAAAGAAGACGAAAACTCATTAGAGTCCGCACTGTAATTTGCCATGTAAATACTGGAAAGAACACCACCTGTGGTATTGCGGGTGGTGGAAAAAAAATCGCCAAAACTAAGAGACGCAGGAGCTGCACTTCTTACTCAGTAAGCGATTACGCCTGCACCTTCCTTCAACATTTGTCACCATCGAAAATCTTGATTTTCGTTAACCACTGGCTTAAAAAATTCTGGACCCATAAGACGATCACCACCTGTCTTCATTTTTTAACCGCCACTAGTGTTGACTGGAGGATCTTTTGCTCTTAAGTGACTGAGAATTGGCTTTAAAGTCAAAAGCCAATATAATTGTCGTAATCGTCGAGATAGATGAGACCTTGCTTGCGCGGCACACTTAAGTAAGTGTGGGTGTTTGGCGGGATTGAGAGACAGACCAAAACAAATTTATTGTGCCACTTTTAGATGTAGACGACAGGGGTGCTGAAACGTTCGCCCCTTTAATTAAGAGAGAACCTTTATTAGTGATGGCTGGGCAGCTTATCGTTCATTAAAAGATCACGGGTACCTCCACAATGTCATAAACCACACGGAAAAATTTTGTGGACCCCAAGGACTCGACTGTCCATCACAGACAATAGAGCGACTGTGGAGGGACTTTAAAGAACAGACCAAGAGTTCTGGCACGCGGGCTGAGTACCTTAGTACTTTTCTCGCTACTTATTTATTCGAGAATACGAACAATGTGCCCTCCACAATTTTTTCATTGAAGCTGCCCGCCTGTATCCGACACAAGGTGAGAAGAGGGAGTTAACTCCTGGCCCAGACCCAGAATGAGGCAGACAGCTCTGATACGAGCGACTCTGATTAAGGTGGGAATTTACGGAACGTGTATTATGTATCTATGGTGTGATATTCCCTTGAGATTCATAGTAAAACCATGTTACTGATTGTATGATAATTCACTGGTGTTTACAGTAAGCATACTATCTGCCTAAAATATCGGTAATTAATGAGTGCAGGAAACATGGGAAATAATGCATATCGTAAGGTATAGTTAAGTACTACTATAGACCTTGGTATATCGTATATATTTACAGAAAATGCCGCATATATCTTAAATATAACACGCCAACAAACCTTAACTGCTTCTTAACAATCATTTATACGAAATTGCCGTATTGGCAATTATAAGGAGAAAAAACATAGCCAATCGCAGATTCAGAAAATGTCGTCATATTTCTCTGAACAAAGCTTCAGTTTGCAACATGGCAGTGGTGTTGAAGATGGGGATTCTGTGCGGTTGAAAGATTCAGTGTAAGAAGCCGGTTGGTATGGCCCGAGCTTGTTTTCTAAAGAAATACAGATAAGTTGACTCCAAATGACAGTACACTGTGTTAAGCGAAATGCACAGGCACAAGATTTTATCGTTATTTTTATAGCCGTGTCTCACAAACCGGCTAAACGATGTTTTGTCACACAAAGGGACGAGTTTATGGGAGGAATGGTAAGCCGGCATAATGTATTATAGTTAAATTGGCCATAATCTCCGAGAACTTGTAATAAGTAACCTTATAAAGGTGATGCGACAATGTATAAATACCAGTTTCAGATCGTTTTCGGATCGCGTCCACGGCGAACGGCAAAAAATGTGCAAGAAACTGGTAAAAAGTAAGCCGTCCGTAATAATGCTATATATAATGTTATAGATTGTGATTGAAAATCTTGTTTGTTGCATATTTCGAAAACTATAATACTTTGACGATATGATATAAGCAATGTAATAAAAAATGAAAATGCGATCGTCTGCCGTGCGCCATTAAGCGCCGACTGTCCGTTGCATATGCCTATAGCAAGGACTACCACGCCTTCGATGCTCTGGCGAAGCCAAACTGTCTAAACAATTGCATCATAATTATCAACATTGAGTCTGACTTGAGAATGGATAATTTCCATAATGTAACAAATATTTACGTGGCGGAGAAAACCCGTAACTTTATTATTTACCCCGTATTTTTTTTTTTTTGGTTTCTGTAAATAATTTGCAATTGGAAGCAACAATACCCAAGCTTTTGACAAAATGAATGGAGGTTTGTTTAGGGTTAGTGAATCTAAAGAGGGATATTTTACATGATTTTTGTTTTTATTTTTATATTTACGTGAACGACAAACGGCTTGACGATTTACGTTGCTTAGTGTACAGATGAAAAGTACGTCGTTAGTTTTCCTATATTCACGCATTAGTTAATGATCGATCCCTAATAAATAACAAAATACTCTTGTCAAAGAATGAAAAATAGTTCTCGATTCGTAGAGTTAAACATGAAGCATTGCTAACATTTATTTTACGATATTGTTAGTTCATGTTCTTAATCACCCACTTTCATCGTACATATGAAGAAATCGAATCAAAATTTCTTCAGCTTTTTCGGCCACATGTTCTGGGAGACTATTACTTCACGCACACATTACAACGTTAACAACTGGGACAAAATATAATTTTTGCAACATTGGAAGGCTATGGAAAAAAAAAAAAAAAAAATACCGTTTCGTATTGCATAGGGATTCCATCATGTCTTAAAGTAATTTGAGACAATCATAAGTGCTGTAATTTAATAATTTGATTGGCAAGGTAATCATGTGTCCCCAAATTATTCAGGTAGGACACCCTACTTATGTAATCAGTTTCATAAAATGGATAACCATAACCAGTCGCAGATCACGGCAGTTCTTCTCGAGTTTCCTTGCCTTGATAGCTCTGTTTAGCCCTTTCGGCAGCTCTTTGCTCTACAGAGCGTCTGGCAGCTTCTCGTGCTCCCAAGCTCTTAGCAGCTTCTCGCACTCCCAAGCTCTTGACAGCTTCTCGTCTTCGCGAGCTCCTGCCAGCTTCTCGGTCAGTGCTCCCGACAGCTCGCCCTTCCGAGCTCTTGGCAGCTCCTCTGGTGCTTTTCACACTCCTGAAAGTTCCTTTAGCGCTCATGGAAGCTTATAGTACTGTCGAGCTCCTGGCAACCCAAGCCATTCCAGCAGCTTATCATTCACACCAATAAGAATAACCATAATCACATGCAGCCTTCTCTCGCGGATGTCTTAACCTGGAACACTTTCGGTGTGTCTACGGACTACAGACCACATCCATTGTCCACAACATTCACCATGTGCTGCGCAAGGAGTGTTCAACCCAAACAAGTGCACTAGTTGCTCTCGTTGATTAGAAGCTGTACGACCTTCTGAAGATCTTTAGTCAACTACAGCGTGGGAACTTCTGGAGACCCATTACTCAAGAGCTGCATCTCCAGCATTTAGATTGTAGATTTTTTTTCTTTGGTTAGTCATTTCCAGAAGTGGCAGAATGATTTGGAGAACCAGGAGGAATTGCATCAGCTCTTTCTCCCCCATGTCAAAAAATAACAGGACACAAGACCGTCATGTTCCTACAAGTCTCTCCGAAGAAGATCTGGAAGAAAGAAAATATTTCCTCCTGGGGAACCAAGCACATCTATGACAGTGGCTGGTTCTAAGTACCTAGTTCATGGCGGTACATCACCAATGTGGATGGATCCTCAACCCTTCTACAATCTTCCATCATTGAGGGCCATGAGGTGTGGGAGGAAGTGTTAGATATAGAAAAGCAAGAATGCACCCCTTCTACAGATGACATTCAATTATGGGGCATCTCGAAGAATTCCTCAACATCAGCCCACATCTATGTCTGCCCAACGTGCTAGAGAAGTCGCTCATACGATTTCTTCACTTAGTTCCCTGATTCAGGGAGGGGGTCATTTAGCCATGCCATCCATTTTGATGACAGGTTCTGGATCTATAATGCCATCACTCATTCCAGAACCTACTAATTCTACTTTTCCAGAATTAGCAGTTCTTTCACCATGGTGGGCTGGCATCCACTTCACCCCCTAGAGCAAAACATTTTCCTGATAAATCTGAAAGAGCAGCAGTGATGAAATTCCCTTCAGCACAAAAGACAGGATGGAAGACTTCCTTGCCCCTTTGAGACCCCTTAAAGAAAACAGAAGCTACAGCTAGCACTACGAGCCTTGGAACTGGCACCATTACAAGAAATTCTAGGGGAGCTTCTCATGTGTGCTACATCTAGAGTAGAACGAAGACATCCTAGACAGCCGCCTCATCCTCAGTGTAGCACCCCAAGCAACAGTTGGCATAGTACATTTAGCAGTGCCACTAGCCTTGTTTCCTACTGAAGGAGCAATAAAGAAGAGAACTAGTGGTGAAAGCAGGGTCAGTTCCTAGATCCCTTGAGTCGACTAACTTGTTGCAGGATGATCCTTTCCATCACAGGCCATGCAAGAGTCCTTCATCCGAACTGCAACGGGTCAAGTGCCTAAACCACTTCTAGTAACTCTTCCTCAACTTCTGAAAGCATTATAGTCCCGACCGCATCAGGACAAACAAGGTCGGACACCTAAGACTCAAGGGACACCACTATACAACAGGCTTTCAGAGAACATCTTACAGCCATCCTCTGGCCAAAAGGCTCCAGGGGACTGTCGAGAACACTCACCATCGTTCGTTTCATAAGGACAAAAATAAAGGACAACTACAAGAACCAGTAGGCAATGACTTTCGAGTCACTCGTCGGCTACTGGGATGGCAAGCAACCTGGCTTCCAGGAGGGGCCAGGAGTGTAACATAGGGGATTATGTTAGCATAGTACAACATACCACTTCTGCATTATTTCAGACCTTACTGAGTAACTCCTCCATCACTCCTCAATCAAATAATAAAGGAAATACTGCAATAAGATGTGATGGAATAGTCAAAAGACCTGTTCAAAACTTGATCTCAGCTATCACACCCAAAGAGTGCCAGTCAATGATTCAGAAAACATTGGAAGTAGGCTAGTCAATAGAATTACAGTTCAGTGTTCCAAATTACCATCTAACACCAACACCATAGCAGACCCCATCCCCTTCCCACCTCGTTTATGATACCTACTAAGATGGTGGACAAGAAGGGGACATTTGGATACAGTGGTTCCTTGGGTTCCTCCATCTCTAGTTATGACACTACAGATGCATCAGACAGGATGGGGATACCAGTCATCCATGGGCCATTAAGGTTCAGATCAATGGACTCCATCTGCCTGTCGAATTCTTACAAATATTTGTGAGCTTCGAACTATTCAATTACCACGACAAAGAGAACAATCAATCAAGCAGACATCAGTTTTGGCACTGTCAGACAATTAAGCAGTAATAATTTGCCTGAACCAATAAAGTTCATCTTGATCTACGAGAATTGGAATTAATATTCAAACTGGCCAAGCGCAAAGACATTCACATCACAGCTTCTCACCTAGCAGGAGAATCCAACAAGTGGGCAAATTCCCTGTCCAAACAAACATCATCAGTGAAATAGATCTTACAAAAACACCAATGCATATCACTGGTAACTTGATTACCAATCAGTCAACAACTCCAAGTATTTGTTTCTCAGACATTAAGGACAGATGCAGGAAGGACCAGATGCATTCACTCCGAACTGGAACAGATGGAACCACATGTACTTGTTTCCCCCTCTTCTCATCACCTTGATCAACTATGCCAGTTCAGAGGTAGAGTTTTACTGATTGCTCCCCTATGGAAGTCTCAACCTAGGGTGTACACATACTTCTACAGTGATGTCAAAATCCCCTCCCACTTCAAGGAGAAATACTACAGGGCCTACAAGATACTCAGTTCATGATATCCATGCATTTACTTGCATGGAATTTCTACATCAAGCATAAACAGTCACATGTTTTATCTGGCCATCGAGATTCTACAGTAAGCCAGTACCCATCAGCCTGGAAGTATTTCCAATCTTTCCTAAAATCAGAGAGAGTCATTAGAATTACTGACTCCACCGCTATCCAATGTACGTCATGATTGTTTCACACACGTAAGAGAGCTATAGCCACAATAGCCACACATCTGGTAGGCATTGCAGATCCTCTACGATTTGGCTTCGGAACTCCCCCAGGAATCCTTTATCTGCCAGAGCCCACCACCAAGACATAACAATCCATCATGGTCTCTGCACCGAGTACTATCACATCTGTCATCTACAATTCGACTCTCCTCACCGTGCAGTATTCTTAATAGCACTAGCCTCAGGACTCAGAGTGGAGGATTCTCTCCAATTTACAAGGAATTAATATGGCGGCATCGCTCCACGCATGCGCAGGAATCCGAGAATACCCCGCTCTCCTTGCCCAATTCCAGCCAATGAGAATGAAGTTCGATTCAGTTTTGAACTTCCCGCCGTTCCATAGAGGTTCTGGCATTACCGGCTCAAGAGGTCGCCCTAGTCTCGGAGAAATACCATTTTCAATTTTTCAAATAGCTTAATATGTGAATATATACATATATACATACTCATACGCATATTATGTATATATATATATATATATATATATATATATATATATATATATATATATATATATGTATGTATATATGTATGTATCTGCCTATATATATATACATACGTATATATACATATACATTTACATACACACGCACACACACACACTCACACACACATTCATACACACACACACACACACACACACACACACACACACACACACACACACACACACACATATATATATATCGAAATCTAGATAAATAAAAGTATTATTAGATTTCTATTAAAAATATAATCGCCGCCACCACCGCTGTTTTATTAGAAAACAGGGAAAAACAGATCTCTTGCAAGTGAATTAATTATTTTAATAACATTAAAATCATAATTCCTATAATGAAAGGATTGAGAAAACTAAAGTAAAAGTTTTCTACATTTTACTATTTTTAATTCTACAATATAATTACAGTAAGTTAAAATTCTGTTGAAATACATTCAATCTATATTAAAATGGAATGTTCTTTAAAAAATCGATAAAAATTACTGACAAGCCCTGCCTACCAGAATAACAACCAACGATACCCTATACTTCTGTGACACTTTGGGGGGAGGATAACATTTAACTTATTTCTACTTCTGTCACTATACGGACAGCATAGTTCCTTTTTGCCCACTGATATAATTTAACGCACAATTTTTTAATCATATACAAAGTGTTTACAATCGTGAGAACCCACAAGGCCACATTACTATCACACTTAGACTTTGTTTTTTCCACATATGTTCGCACCCAAGAGCGCTCCAGGAGAGTCGAAGCGTCTATTCGTGTTGGTAAGGAGGCTCGGTGATCAGAATCTCTTAGTGTAAGTCCTCCTATGATTTCCTTTTCTAAGAGTTCATTTACATGAGGTACGTCTTGCCAGCGAAGCTTGGGCGTAACTTCCAATGTTGTTTGTGCCAGGGAGGTTGACAGAGCTGGTAGAATGAGTGTTTGCTGACACTCCGCAACCAGATGGTACTGTTAGAGTGCCCATCTTTAGGACCTCACTGGACTTTGTCACAATTTTATTAAATGTTCCTTGGTTTATACAGTTGAAGACCAGATTTTCTTCTCGAGGAAGTGACATAATCCATTCTTCGCTTGAGCGGATGACAACAGGTGGAAAAGAGTCATCCAGGACCTCATCTCTGCAGTAGTTTTCTGCTTCCTCCTCGTCGAAAAAGCCGGGGATATGCAGGTAGTGACCTGTCCACGTCGCAGGAGGGCAGCATCGGCCGGACAGACACTCCATCCCGGCTGAATTGCTTTGCAGTCAATAAGGTCCCTCTTCTCCACAAACAGATCCCTGGCCTCTGAAACAAGAAGGACAGCGGCAGAAATCTGGGTATGGATAAAAGCCGTAGAGTTCAAGATGGGTCTGGGGAAAGCATGGACCAGGAAAGCATCCATTTGGTGGCCTGGTAAAGGGAAAGTCAGATATACCATCAAATTTCCCAAAGAACTTCCAGGCATTAGTTTTACATTTAAAGAAAAGTAATATGTGTGTAAATTCTCTTCATTTGGAGTAATTATGAGGGACACCCCTTCCCTTGTTAACGTATTTAATATGGAGAAGAGTACATCAGGGGTAATAAAGTTTGGCGAAAGTCTACCAACGTTTGCTTTCCCGTAACCCTCCCAAAATTGAATTTTGGTTTTTCTCTAATCCTCGGAGAATAGCCCGGTAGTTCTCCAGGACAGAACTACACAAAAATATCTTCTCTAATAGTTGCAACCGCCGACCCAAGTCAGTGACCACTACATCTATGATACCAATAGCTTCATCCATTCTCTCCAGTGCCCTCGCTATTTCATTCTCCCGAATAATGATAGTGTCTAACAGGCAATAGCTCTTTGTGCAAACTTATCAGATTCCATGACTTGGGTGTGCAACATATCTATAAAATGATTAGGTACTCCTCCCATTATCAATCCTGCAACATTGCTAACCAAATTAAGTCCTTCCCAGAGAGAACGCTTCTGTCGGCCTTGATGAACTGACCTAAAAAATCTCGAATTGTTGTCATATGATTGTCTATATTCTTTCTCATATTGTCAATTATTGTGACAATTGTGTCGACAGTCACTATTTCATTTTTTTCTGGTTTACGATTTGTCTCTCCATAGTTCATCTCGGATAAGTTTTTAAAAACTATCCTCAGTCTCTTTTAACTTTTGTCCAATCTTCAAAAAGGGATCTAAAAACTCTCCCTGTTTTATCTTGACAGGAACGATCTGTACTGTCGATGTATAAGTTTCCTTAGAATAGGGAACAAAAACCAGTCCAGAACGAGCAAGGGAGTCTTCGGACTCCATCCTGGCTGTGGTCATCCCCACAATCCGAAATTGTATGTATATTTTGATATATAACCCCTGGTTATTATCTTATCTGTTCTCCTTTGTATCCTTCTACTTCCCACTTCATAAATAATATGCACCATATTTTCCTTTTTTTTCTCAAATCCACATATTTCTCGGTAACTTCCAAAGTTTCCAAACTATTATCATCCTCAAATTTTTTCTTCTGTTGGGTATGCCTTACTAATGACATTTCTAATTTCAACCTATCTACGTGTTCTTTGCGTTCTTTCCCATCAGCAATCCTCTTAATTTTTAATACATCATTGATTTTTTCTATCACCCTATATGGTCCAGAATATAAAGGCTGCACTTTTTTGCTCAACCCCACCTTAGGAGTAGCTTTGAGGTATACTCGGTCTCCTATGATTTGGGAAGGCTCGACATAAGGCCGATCCCTTGGCCTTCTCTGGATATCTTCTTCAATATGTTCTTTGCATCTCTTAAAAATGCTTGAGCCCATGACTCTTGTCTCTTGCAAATAATCTTCCACATTATACCAAGGAGATGGAAAATGAGGGTCCCGATGCTTTAGCGTGAAAAAAGGTGTCTTTTATCACCCTATGCTGAGCAGTATTGTAAGCTAACTCTGCCATAGGTAACATTCGAAGCCACACTGACGAGTTGTCCCAAACCATCATATGCAAAATTTATTTAATGTACCATTTACTCTTTCCACTTGACCAATTGAGCTTGGATGATTTGGAGTAATTTATCAATCCCAAATTCTTCTGTTAGCATTTTGAATAGTTCGTTTACGAACTCCCCTCCCCAATCAGAAATGATTTGACATGGAGTCCCCTCTTTGTAAATGAATCCATTCATAAACTTCTAATGAATCCTTAGACTTTAATGGAATTGCAACAAGGTATTTTGTCAAAGCATCTACTACCTTAAGAATGTAACGAAAACCTTCAGATATTGGATACAGACCCACTATATCCATATGGACACGCTCAAAAGGCCTTGAAACTTCAGGGTATGTTAAGAGAGGAACAGGGATATGTTTCCCTGGCTTACAGTGCAAACATATGTCACAGGACGAACAATATTCCTTTACTATTTTCTTCATGTTTGGAAAAAATGCAAATAATTCCAATCTCTTTAAGGTTACCAAAACACCCCCATGCCCTGCAACAGGAATCGAATGAGCTAGCCTTAAAGCTGTACTCTGATACAATTTTGGTACCACCACTCGAAAGACCTTTCTAAAAGGCTTATCTAAAACATTATATAATATCCTATCTGGTCGTACCTGATAATTCTCGATATTTCCAGGAATCCCTTTAAACTCATCTTTAGTGAGGTCACCCTCACCTCGTAAATAACTTTTAACACAACCCCATAGTGGGTCTTCATCTTGTGCATTTCGTAAACTATCTAGTCCCCATATGTCAATGGTCTCACGTGAACTACTATCACTGCTATCTACCATTTCTGACCTCGGACTATCAAGCCGATTTATCCCTTTATAAGATGCTGTAGCTCGGCGAGTAACAACACCGACAACTAAATTGTCTATCGGCTGATCATCTGCTCTGATTCGCGATAGCACATCTGCTACATGATTGTCCTTGCCCAGCAAGTACTCTACGCAAATATCAAACATACGACATACGTCACCTGGCTAGTCTTTCATTTCCATCTCTACTAGAAAAAAGATAACGAAGAGGCCTATGGTCTGTATGAACTTTAAAAAGGAAAACCTTGAATCAGTGTTCTGTTTATCTTTAGCCCATATACTATCGCCAATGCCTCTCTTTGTACAGTATAATAATTTAACTCGGCACCCTTTAACTGTCGACTGAAGTAAGACAATGGTCTAAGGGTTTCATTATTATCCTCCTGTTGGAGGATAATAATAGCTGTTTTACTTGCATCTGTAACTAATACAAATGGACGGGAAAAATCTGGGAACTTTAACACTATATCCCCAGACAAGACTGTACGCACCTTGTGAAATGCATCCAATGCTTCCTGTGTCCACGCCAGTTTGGTTTTCCCATCTTTAGTCTTACAGCCTCTGGTTAAGTCAACGGTCGCGATATATCTGCAAAATTACTTATAAATTTGCGATAGTAGGTAGTCGCACGGAGAAACGCTTGGAGCTCTTTCAAAATTATAGGTTTTGGGTATCCCTCCATTGCTTCAATTTTTTTTTTTTTCTGTGGCCTAATACCTTCTTCACTAATCACATGTCCAAGATAATCAACTTCTGACTTAAAAAACGAACATTTAGCAAGTTTGATAGAGAGATTACTCTGTTGAAGACGACCTAAAACTCGTCTAACATTATTACAGTGAGTCTGCCATGTGTCTCCCAAAACTACAATGTCGTCCAAATAAACAAAACCCACATCCCCAATCAGACCAGACAGGACCTGATTAATGATCCTCTGGAAAGCAGAAGGTGCATCTTTCAGCCCAAAAGGCAACCTCATAAATTCGTAGTGCCCATCCATAATGGAAAATGACGTTTTCTCTCGACTAACGAGGGTCAAGGGTATCTGATGATATCCCTGCCTGAGGTCTAAACACGAGAAGAAACGACTCCTACCTAGCCTTTGCAGGATAGAATCTATGTTTCGCAAGGGGTATCGGTCATCCTCAATACATTCATTAAGAGCTCTGAAGTCAAGACATAACCGCAACCCCCCATCTCTCTTTCGTACTGGCACCAGTGGTGCATTGTAAGGAGAACATGAGGGTTGTATATATATATATATATATATATACCAACCCTCATGTTCTCCTTACAATGCACCACTGGTGCCAGTACGAAAGAGAGATGGGGGGTTGCGGTTATGTCTTGACTTCAGAGCTCTTAATGAATGTATTGAGGATGACCGATACCCCTTGCAAACATAGATTCTATCCTGCAAAGGCTAGGTAGGAGTCGTTTCTTCTCGTGTTTAGACCTCAGGCAGGGATATCATCAGATAACCATGACCCTCGTTAGTCGAGAGAAAACGTCAAATTACCATATGGATGGGCACTAAGAAATTATGAGGTTGCCTTTTGGGCTGAAAGATGCACCTTCTGCTTTCCAGAGGATCATTAATCAGGTCCTGTCTGGTCTGATTGGGGATGTGGGTTTTTGTTTTATTTGGACGACATTGTAGTTTTGGGAGACACATGGCAGACTCACTGTAATAATGTTAGACGAGTTTTAGGTCGTCTTCAACAGAGTAATCTCTCTATCAAACTTGCTAAATGTTCGTTTTTTAAGTCAGAAGTTGATTATCTTGGACATGTGATTAGTGAAGAAGGTATTAGGCCACAGAAAAAAAAAAAAATTGAAGCAATGGAGGGATACCCAAAACCTATAATTTTGAAAGAGCTCCAAGCGTTTCTCCGTGCGACTACCTACTATCGCAAATTTATAAGTAATTTTGCAGATATATCGCGACCGTTGACTTAACCAGAGGCTGTAAGACTAAAGATGGGAAAACCAAACTGGCGTGGACACAGGAAGCATTGGATGCATTTCACAAGGTGCGTACAGTCTTGTCTGGGGATATAGTGTTAAAGTTCCCAGATTTTTCCCGTCCATTTGTATTAGTTACAGATGCAAGTAAAACAGCTATTATTATCCTCCAACAGGAGGATAATAATGAAACCCTTAGACCATTGTCTTACTTCAGTCGACAGTTAAAGGGTGCCGAGTTAAATTATTATACTGTACAAAGAGAGGCATTGGCGATAGTATATGGGCTAAAGATAAACAGAACACTGATTCAAGGTTTTCCTTTTTAAGTTCATACAGACCATAGGCCTCTTCGTTATCTTTTTTCTAGTAGAGATGGAAATGAAAGACTAGCCAGGTGACGTATGTCGTATGTTTGATATTTGCGTAGAGTACTTGCCGGGCAAGGACAATCATGTAGCAGATGTGCTATCGCGAATCAGAGCAGATGATCAGCCGATAGACAATTTAGTTGTCGGTGTTGTTACTCGCCGAGCTACAGCATCTTATAAAGGGATAAATCGGCTTGATAGTCCGAGGTCAGAAATGGTAGATAGCAGTGATAGTAGTTCACGTGAGACCATTGACATATGGGGACTAGATAGTTTACGAAATGCACAAGATGAAGACCCACTATGGGGTTGTGTTAAAAGTTATTTACGAGGTGAGGGTGACCTCACTAAAGATGAGTTTAAAGGGATTCCTGGAAATATCGAGAATTATCAGGTACGACCAGATAGGATATTATATAATGTTTTACATAAGCCTTTTAGAAAGGTCTTTCGAGTGGTGGTACCAAAATTGTATCAGAGTACAGCTTTAAGGCTAGCTCATTCGATTCCTGTTGCAGGCATGGGGGTGTTTTGGTAACCTTAAAGAGATTGGAATTATTTGCATTTTTTCCAAACATGAAGAAAATAGTAAAGGAATATTGTTCGTCCTGTGACATATGTTTGCACTGTAAGCCAGGGAAACATATCCCTGTTCCTCTCTTAACATACCCTGAAGATTCAAGGCCTTTTGAGCGTGTCCATATGGATATAGTGGGTCCGTATCCGATATCTGAAGGTTTTCGTTACATTCTTACGGTAGTAGATGCTTTGACAAAATACCTTGTTGCAATTCCATTAAAGTCTAAGGATTCATTAGAAGTTTATGAATGGATTCATTTACAAAGAGGGGACTCCACGTCAAATCATTTCTGATTGGGGAGGGGAGTTCGTAAACGAACTATTCAAAATGCTAACAGAAGAATTTGGGATTGATAAACGTACTATTACTCCATATCATCCAAGCTCAATTGGTCAAGTGGAAAGAGTAAATGGTACATTAAATAAATTTTGCATATGATGGTTTGGGACAACTCGTCAGTGTGGCGTCGAATGTTACCTATGGCAGAGTTAGCTTACAATACTGCTCACCATAGGGTGATAAAAGACACCTTTTTTCACGCTAAAGCATCGGGACCCTCATTTTCCATCTCCTTGGTATAATGTGGAAGATTATTTGCAAGAGACAAGAGTCATGGGCTCAAGGATTTTTAAAAGATGCAAAGAACATATTGAAGAAGATATCCAGAGAAGGCCAAGGGATCGGCCTTATGTCGAGCCTTCCCAAATCATAGGAGACCGAGTATACCTCAAAGCTACTCCTAAGGTGGGGTTGAGCAAAAAAGTGCAGCCTTTATATTCTGGACCATATAGGGTGATAGAAAAAATCAATGATGTATTAAAAATTAAGAGGATTGCTGATGGGAAAGAACGCAAAGAACACGTAGATAGGTTGAAATTAGAAATGTCATTAGTAAGGCATACCCAACAGAAGAAAAAATTTGAGGATGATAATAGTTTGGAAACTTTGGAAGTTACCGAGAAATATGTGGATTTGAGAAAAAAAAGGAAAATATGGTGCATATTATTTATGAAGTGGGAAGTAGAAGGATACAAAGGAGAACAGATAAGATAATAACCAGGGGTTATATATCAAAATATACATACAATTTCGGATTGTGGGGATGACCACAGCCAGGATGGAGTCCGAAGACTCCCTTGCTCGTTCTGGACTGGTTTTTGTTCCCTATTCTAAGGAAACTTATACATCGACAGTACAGATCGTTCCTGTCAAGATAAAACAGGGAGAGTTTTTAGATCCCTTTTTGAAGATTGGACAAAAGTTAAAAGAGACTGAGGATAGTTTTTAAAAACTTATCCGAGATGAACTATGGAGAGACAAATCGTAAACCAGAAAAAAATGAAATAGTGACTGTCGACACAATTGTCACAATAATTGACAATATGAGAAAGAATATAGACAATCATATGACAACAATTCGAGATTTTTTAGGTCAGTTCATCAAGGCCGACAGAAGCGTTCTCTCTGGGAAGGACTTAATTTGGTTAGCAATGTTGCAGAATTGATAATGGGAGGAGTACCTAATCATTTTATAGATATGTTGCACACCCAAGTCATGGAATCTGATAAGTTTGCACAAAGAGCTATTGCCTGTTAGACACTATCATTATTCGGGAGAATGAAATAGCGAGGGCACTGGAGAGAATGGATGAAGCTATTGGTATCATAGATGTAGTGGTCACTGACTTGGGTCGGCGGTTGCAACTATTAGAGAAGATATTTTTGTGTAGTTCTGTCCTGGAGAACTACCGGCTATTCCCGAGGATTAGAGAAAAACCAAAATTCAATTTTGGGAGGGTTACGGAAAGCAAACGTTGGTAGACTTTCGCCAAACTTTATTACCCCTGATGTACTCTTCTCCATATTAAATACGTTAACAAGGGAAGGGGTGTCCCTCATAATTACTCCAAATGAAGAGAATTTACACACATATTACTTTTCTTTAAATGTAAAACTAATGCCTGGAAGTTCTTTGGGAAATTTGATGGTATATCTGACTTTCCCTTTACCAGGCCACCAAATGGATGCTTTCCTGGTCCATGCTTTCCCCAGACCCATCTTGAACTCTACGGCTTTTATCCATACCCAGATTTCTGCCGCTGTCCTTCTTGTTTCAGAGGCCAGGGATCTGTTTGTGGAGAAGAGGGACCTTATTGACTGCAAAGCAATTCAGCCGGGATGGAGTGTCTGTCCGGCCGATGCTGCCCTCCTGCGACGTGGACAGGTCACTACCTGCATATCCCCGGCTTTTTCGACGAGGAGGAAGCAGAAAACTACTGCGGAGATGAGGGCCTGGATGACTCTTTTCCACCTGTTGTCATCCGCTCAAGCGAAGAATGGATTATGTCACTTCCTCGAGAAGAAAATCTGGTCTTCAACTGTATAAACCAAGGAACATTTAATAAAATTGTGACAAAGTCCAGTGAGGTCCTAAAGATGGGCACTCTAACAGTACCATCTGGTTGCGGAGTGTCAGCAAACACTCATTCTACCAGCTCTGTCAACCTCCCTGGCACAAACAACATTGGAAGTTACGCCCAAGCTTCGCTGGCAAGACGTACCTCATGTAAATGAACTCTTAGAAAAGGAAATCATAGGAGGACTTACACTAAGAGATTCTGATCACCGAGCCTCCTTACCAACACGAATAGACGCTTCGACTCTCCTGGAGCGCTCTTGGGTGCGAACATATGTGGAAAAAACAAAGTCTAAGTGTGATAGTAATGTGGCCTTGTGGGTTCTCACGATTGTAAACACTTTGTATATGATTAAAAAATTGTGCGTTAAATTATATCAGTGGGCAAAAAGGAACTATGCCGTCCGTATAGTGACAGAAGTAGAAATAAGTTAAATGTTATCCTCCCCCCAAAGTGTCACAGAAGTATAGGGTATCGTTGGTTGTTATTCTGGTAAGGCAGGGCTTGTCAGTAATTTTTATCGATTTTTTAAAGAACATTCCATTTTAATATAGATTGAATGTATTTCAACAGAATTTTAACTTACTGTAATTATATTGTAGAATTAAAAATAGTAAAATGTAGAAAACTTTTACTTTAGTTTTCTCAATCCTTTCATTATAGGAATTATGATTTTAATGTTATTAAAATAATTAATTCACTTGCAAGAGATCTGTTTTTCCCTGTTTTCTAATAAAACAGCGGTGGTGGCGGCGATTATATTTTTAATAGAAATCTAATAATACTTTTATTTATCTAGATTTCGATATATATATATGTGTGTGTGTGTGTGTGTGTGTGTGTGTGTGTGTGTGTGTGTGTGTGTGTGTGTGTGTGTGTGTGTGTGTGTGTATGAATGTGTGTGTGAGTGTGTGTGTGTGCGTGTGTATGTAAATGTATATGTATATATACGTATGTATATATATATAGGCAGATACATACATACATACATACATATATAACATACTATATTATAATATATAATATATATATATATATATATATATATATATATATATACATAATATGCGTATGAGTATGTATATATGTATATATTCACATATTAAGCTATTTGAAAAATTGAAAATGGTATTTCTCCGAGACTAGGGCGACCTCTTGAGCCGGTAATGCCAGAACCTCTATGGAACGGCGGGAAGTTCAAAACTGAATCGAACTTCATTCTCATTGGCTGGAATTGGGCAAGGAGAGCGGGTATTCTCGGATCCTGCGCATGCGTGGAGCGATGCCGCCATATTAATTCCTTGTAAATTGGAGAGAATCCTCCACTCTGAGTCCTGAGGCTAGTGCTATTAAGAATACTGCACGGTGAGGAGAGTCGAATTGTAGATGACAGATGTGATAGTACTCGGTGCAGAGACCATGATGGATTGTTATGTCTTGGTGGTGGGCTCTGGCAGATAAAGGATTCCTGGGGGAGTTCCGAAGCCAAATCGTAGAGGATCTGCAATGCCTACCAGATGTGTGGCTATTGTGGCTATAGCTCTCTTACGTGTGTGAAACAATCATGACGTACATTGGATAGCGGTGGAGTCAGTAATTCTAATGACTCTCTCTGATTTTAGGAAAGATTGGAAATACTTCCAGGCTGATGGGTACTGGCTTACTGTAGAATCTCGATGGCCAGATAAAACATGTGACTGTTTATGCTTGATGTAGAAATTCCATGCAAGTAAATGCATGGATATCATGAACTGAGTATCTTGTAGGCCCTGTAGTATTTCTCCTTGAAGTGGGAGGGGATTTTGACATCACTGTAGAAGTATGTGTACACCCTAGGTTGAGACTTCCATAGGGGAGCAATCAGTAAAACTCTACCTCTGAACTGGCATAGTTGATCAAGGTGATGAGAAGAGGGGGAAACAAGTACATGTGGTTCCATCTGTTCCAGTTCGGAGTGAATGCATCTGGTCCTTCCTGCATCTGTCCTTAATGTCTGAGAAACAAATACTTGGAGTTGTTGACTGATTGGTAATCAAGTTACCAGTGATATGCATTGGTGTTTTTGTAAGATCTATTTCACTGATGATGTTTGTTTGGACAGGGAATTTGCCCACTTGTTGGATTCTCCTGCTAGGTGAGAAGCTGTGATGTGAATGTCTTTGCGCTTGGCCAGTTTGAATATTAATTCCAATTCTCGTAGATCAAGATGAACTTTATTGGTTCAGGCAAATTATTACTGCTTAATTGTCTGACAGTGCCAAAACTGATGTCTGCTTGATTGATTGTTCTCTTTGTCGTGGTAATTGAATAGTTCGAAGCTCACAAATATTTGTAAGAATTCGACAGGCAGATGGAGTCCATTGATCTGAACCTTAATGGCCCATGGATGACTGGTATCCCATCTGTCTGATGCATCTGTAGTGTCATAACTAGAGATGAGGAACCCAAGGAACCACTGTATCCAAATGTCCCTTCTTGTCCACCATCTTAGTAGGTATCATAAACGAGGTGGGAAGGGGATGGGGTCTGCTATGGTGTGGTGTTAGATGGTAATTTGGAACACTGAACTGTAATTCTATTGACTAGCCTACTTCCAATGTTTCTGAATCATTGACTGGCACTCTTTGGGTGTGATAGCTGAGATCAAGTTTTGAACAGGTCTTTTGACTATTCCATCACATCTTATTGCAGTATTTCCTTTATTATTTGATTGAGGAGTGATGGAGGAGTTACTCAGTAAGGTCTGAAATAATGCAGAAGTGGTATGTTGTACTATGCTAACATAATCCCCTATGTTACACTCCTGGCCCTCCTGGAAGCCAGGTTGCTTGCCATCCCAGTAGCCGACGAGTGACTCGAAAGTCATTGCCTACTGGTTCTTGTAGTTGTCCTTTATTTTTGTCCTTATGAAACGAACGATGGTGAGTGTTCTCGACAGTCCCCTGGAGCCTTTTGGCCAGAGGATGGCTGTAAGATGTTCTCTGAAAGCCTGTTGTATAGTGGTGTCCCTTGAGTCTTAGGTGTCCGACCTTGTTTGTCCTGATGCGGTCGGGACTATAATGCTTTCAGAAGTTGAGGAAGAGTTACTAGAAGTGGTTAGGCACTTGACCGTTGCAGTTCGGATGAAGACTCTTGCATGGCCTGTGATGGAAAGGATCATCCTGCAACAAGTTAGTCGACTCAAGGATCTAGGAACTGACCCTGCTTCACCACTAGTTCTCTCTTTATTGCTCCTTCAGTAGGAAACAAGGCTAGTGGCACTGCTAAATGTACTATGCCAACTGTTGCTTGGGGTGCTACACTGAGGATGAGGCGGCTGTCTAGGATGTCTTCGTTCTACTCTAGATGTAGCACACATGAGAAGCTCCCCTAGAATTTCTTGTAATGGTGCCAGTTCCAAGGCTCGTAGTGCTAGCTGTAGCTTCTGTTTTCTTTAAGGGGTCTCAAAGGGGCAAGGAAGTCTTCCCATCCTGTCTTTTGTGCTGAAGGGAATTTCATCACTGCTGCTCTTTCAGATTTATCAGGAAAATGTTTTGCTCTAGGGGGTGAAGTGGATGCCAGCCCACCATGGTGAAAGAACTGCTAATTCTGGAAAAGTAGAATTAGTAGGTTCTGGAATGAGTGATGGCATTATAGATCCAGAACCTGTCATCAAAATGGATGGCATGGCTAAATGACCCCCCTCCCTGAATCAGGGAACTAAGTGAAGAAATCGTATGAGCGACTTCTCTAGCACGTTGGGCAGACATAGATGTGGGCTGATGTTGAGGAATTCTTCGAGGATGCCCCATAATTGAATGTCATCTGTAGAAGGGGTGCATTCTTGCTTTTCTATATCTAACACTTCCTCCCACACCTCATGGCCCTCAATGATGGAAGATTGTAGAAGGGTTGAGGATCCATCCACATTGGTGATGTACCGCCATGAACTAGGTACTTAGAACCAGCCACTGTCATAGATGTGCTTGGTTCCCCAGGAGGAAATATTTTCTTTCTTCCAGATCTTCTTCGGAGAGACTTGTAGGAACATGACGGTCTTGTGTCCTGTTATTTTTTGACATGGGGGAGAAAGAGCTGATGCAATTCCTCCTGGTTCTCCAAATCATTCTGCCACTTCTGGAAATGACTAACCAAAGAAAAAAAATCTACAATCTAAATGCTGGAGATGCAGCTCTTGAGTAATGGGTCTCCAGAAGTTCCCACGCTGTAGTTGACTAAAGATCTTCAGAAGGTCGTACAGCTTCTAATCAACGAGAGCAACTAGTGCACTTGTTTGGGTTGAACACTCCTTGCGCAGCACATGGTGAATGTTGTGGACAATGGATGTGGTCTGTAGTCCGTAGACACACCGAAAGTGTTCCAGGTTAAGACATCCGCGAGAGAAGGCTGCATGTGATTATGGTTATTCTTATTGGTGTGAATGATAAGCTGCTGGAATGGCTTGGGTTGCCAGGAGCTCGACAGTACTATAAGCTTCCATGAGCGCTAAAGGAACTTTCAGGAGTGTGAAAAGCACCAGAGGAGCTGCCAAGAGCTCGGAAGGGCGAGCTGTCGGGAGCACTGACCGAGAAGCTGGCAGGAGCTCGCGAAGACGAGAAGCTGTCAAGAGCTTGGGAGTGCGAGAAGCTGCTAAGAGCTTGGGAGCACGAGAAGCTGCCAGACGCTCTGTAGAGCAAAGAGCTGCCGAAAGGGCTAAACAGAGCTATCAAGGCAAGGAAACTCGAGAAGAACTGCCGTGATCTGCGACTGGTTATGGTTATCCATTTTATGAAACTGATTACATAAGTAGGGTGTCCTACCTGAATAATTTGGGGACACATGATTACCTTGCCAATCAAATTATTAAATTACAGCACTTATGATTGTCTCAAATTACTTTAAGACATGATGGAATCCCTATGCAATACGAAACGGTATTTTTTTTTTTTTTTTTTCCATAGCCTTCCAATGTTGCAAAAATTATATTTTGTCCCAGTTGTTAACGTTGTAATGTGTGCGTGAAGTAATAGTCTCCCAGAACATGTGGCCGAAAAAGCTGAAGAAATTTTGATTCGATTTCTTCATATGTACGATGAAAGTGGGTGATTAAGAACATGAACTAACAATATCGTAAAATAAATGTTAGCAATGCTTCATGTTTAACTCTACGAATCGAGAACTATTTTTCATTCTTTGACAAGAGTATTTTGTTATTTATTAGGGATCGATCATTAACTAATGCGTGAATATAGGAAAACTAACGACGTACTTTTCAATCTGTACACTAAGCAACGTAAATCGTCAAGCCGTTTGTCGTTCACGTAAATATAAAATAAAAACAAAAATCATGTAAAAATATCCCTCTTTAGATTCACTAACCCTAAACAAACCTCCATTCATTTTGTCAAAAGCTTGGGTATTGTTGCTTCCAATTGCAAATTATTTACAGAAACCAAAAAAAAAAAAAAAATACGGGGTAAATAAATAAAGTTACGGGTTTTCTCCGCCACGTAAATATTTGTTACATTATGGAAATTATCCATTCTCAAGTCCAGACTCAATGTTGATAATTATGATGCAATTGTTTAGACAGTTTGGCTTCGCCAGAGCATCGAAAGGCGTGGTAGTCCTTGCTATAGGCATATGCAACGGACAGTCGGCGCTTAATGGCGCACGGCAGACGATCGCATTTTCATTTTTTATTACATTGCTTATATCATATCGTCAAAGTATTATAGTTTTCGAAATATGCAACAAACAAGATTTTCAATCACAATCTATAACATTATATATAGCATTATTACGGACGGCTTACTTTTTACCAGTTTCTTGCACATTTTTTGCCGTTCGCCGTGGACGCGATCCGAAAACGATCTGAAACTGGTATTTATACATTGTCGCATCACCTTTATAAGGTTACTTATTACAAGTTCTCGGAGATTATGGCCAATTTAACTATAATACATTATGCCGGCTTACCATTCCTCCCATAAACTCGTCCCTTTGTGTGACAAAACATCGTTTAGCCGGTTTGTGAGACACGGCTATAAAAATAACGATAAAATCTTGTGCCTGTGCATTTCGCTTAACACAGTGTACTGTCATTTGGAGTCAACTTATCTGTATTTCTTTAGAAAACAAGCTCGGGCCATACCAACCGGCTTCTTACACTGAATCTTTCAACCGACAGAATCCCCATCTTCAACACCACTGCCATGTTGCAAACTGAAGCTT
This sequence comes from Penaeus monodon, assembly GCF_015228065.2. NCBI lineage: Eukaryota > Metazoa > Arthropoda > Malacostraca > Decapoda > Penaeidae > Penaeus > Penaeus monodon. The sequence continues at coordinate 23,164 of NW_023657912.1, forward strand.
TGTTCAGAGAAATATGACGACATTTTCTGAATCTGCGATTGGCTATGTTTTTTCTCCTTATAATTGCCAATACGGCAATTTCGTATAAATGATTGTTAAGAAGCAGTTAAGGTTTGTTGGCGTGTTATATTTAAGATATATGCGGCATTTTCTGTAAATATATACGATATACCAAGGTCTATAGTAGTACTTAACTATACCTTACGATATGCATTATTTCCCATGTTTCCTGCACTCATTAATTACCGATATTTTAGGCAGATAGTATGCTTACTGTAAACACCAGTGAATTATCATACAATCAGTAACATGGTTTTACTATGAATCTCAAGGGAATATCACACCATAGATACATAATACACGTTCCGTAAATTCCCACCTTAATCAGAGTCGCTCGTATCAGAGCTGTCTGCCTCATTCTGGGTCTGGGCCAGGAGTTAACTCCCTCTTCTCACCTTGTGTCGGATACAGGCGGGCAGCTTCAATGAAAAAATTGTGGAGGGCACATTGTTCGTATTCTCGAATAAATAAGTAGCGAGAAAAGTACTAAGGTACTCAGCCCGCGTGCCAGAACTCTTGGTCTGTTCTTTAAAGTCCCTCCACAGTCGCTCTATTGTCTGTGATGGACAGTCGAGTCCTTGGGGTCCACAAAATTTTCCGTGTGGTTTATGACATTGTGGAGGTACCCGTGATCTTTTAATGAGCGATAAGCTGCCCAGCCATCACTAATAAAGGTTCTCTCTTAATTAAAGGGGCGAACGTTTCAGCACCCCTGTCGTCTACATCTAAAAGTGGCACAATAAATTTGTTTTGGTCTGTCTCTCAATCCCGCCAAACACCCACACTTACTTAAGTGTGCCGCGCAAGCAAGGTCTCATCTATCTCGACGATTACGACAATTATATTGGCTTTTGACTTTAAAGCCAATTCTCAGTCACTTAAGAGCAAAAGATCCTCCAGTCAACACTAGTGGCGGTTAAAAAATGAAGACAGGTGGTGATCGTCTTATGGGTCCAGAATTTTTTAAGCCAGTGGTTAACGAAAATCAAGATTTTCGATGGTGACAAATGTTGAAGGAAGGTGCAGGCGTAATCGCTTACTGAGTAAGAAGTGCAGCTCCTGCGTCTCTTAGTTTTGGCGATTTTTTTTCCACCACCCGCAATACCACAGGTGGTGTTCTTTCCAGTATTTACATGGCAAATTACAGTGCGGACTCTAATGAGTTTTCGTCTTCTTTATGAAATTCCTTTATAAAGTCTAAATATTTCCATGCACAACCCTCACACTTCCTCTCCATTAATTGGTAATACACTTACCTGCGAAGTAACTTGTGTAATTCAGTGTCGAATAAGTAAGGTCTCGCTACCTGGTCCCTCTACCTGCCGCTACAGAAACTTTAGGTACATATGCACCAGCGGGAACAGCCAATACTGTAAATTACAATACTGTACATTAAATTGTGACCAATTACATATATATATATATATGTGTGTGTGTGTGTGTGTGTGTGTGTGTGTGTGTGTGTGTGTGTGTGTGTGTGTGTGTGTGTGTGTGTGTGTCAGCATATATATATATTTTTTGTGTGGGGGTTATTGGAGTCCGGTTCTTATCAAGGGATACGTTTGCGCTAATTATGAATGATGTAATAAATTTGATGCAGGTATATTTACAAAATATATACTGGCTCTGGTATGCACATGCCAGATCAGTCAGTGCGCATTATTTACGTAATGGCAATCTTCCCCCCCCCCCTCTCTCTCTATCTCTACCTCCCTTTCTCTCCCTCTAACCTTCCCAAAGCGTCAGCTCACAATGTGTATATAGCATCCTGCACGATAGCTATCACGTACACAAAGGTACCCGGTCAAATGTTTACTATATTAAGACTAGTCTCTGGATTCGGTTATATATAGATGCTGAACTTTCTCCTAAGACGCACTGAACGCTGAAACGAGCAGTGAAGTGGGCGTCACCCTATAAACGACGATTTTATGATCACAAGTGGTGGATTTAACCATAAAAGGTGATACTTTACTTATATAAACACTGTTAAGACTTACCTCTAAGCCACATGGCAGCATGTGACTAGTTTAAAGGTACTTCATCGCTGCGATCATGCGTAGTTGCAGGTCTGTCCCGCATGTGCATTACCTTAAGACGTTTTAAAACTCCCGTACGACCATTATGTCCCCTGCTGGCAGTCAGGTGAAAAATGCGCTGTTCCTTATTTACGTTTATATATGTTATTACCAACTTGCGAAGGTAATTCCATAGGTGAAAAGTGTCTTATTTTCGTTCATTCTGTTCATTACATGCAAAAATGTTCTTGCCATACATGGCCGTGTGAAACGGACACTTAATCCTCTCGTGTATACCTTTAAACAAAAATATTGAGCATGTAAACGATATAAACGCAATAATTCAATGGTTCCATACTGTCATACAAAGCTCACCGACAGCGAGTACTAGAGTTGCTTGCTTACCTTAGGCCTCATTTCAGCAGACCAAAACTCGTGCTACACTTTCCTCTGCCCCCCCCCTTTCTGGTTTATTTTTCAGCAACGATGAGGATGTTAATGAGGATATTATTGCACTTGGTGCTAGAATAAATGTATTTGCGTCTCTATGTTCATATATATATATATATATATATATATATATATATAATATATATATATATATATATATATATATATATATATATATATATAATACATATATATATATATATATATATATATATATATATAATATATATAAGTATATAAA
>NW_023657913.1:5000-10000 GCF_015228065.2 Penaeus monodon
TGATGAGGTCTGGCGGAAGGGAGGGACGTTTGTATTGAAAATCTGTGGTGGGAAAAAGGGTGTGAGTGTTGAAGGGGTGCCTCTTTGGCTGAGAATGATGGTTTTTCAGGGGGAGGCCAGTACGAAAGGACTTGCCTTTTTTGTTCTGATCGGGACGTAAAAACCGTAGGTTGACCCCCGTACCTGCTTGACAGCTAGGACGGTAAATAAAAAATACCACATTGAAAATAAATCGTTGGGACCCCGGAGTTTTAAAAAAATTTTGATAGTGTTAGTGTTGCTAAAAAAAAAATGAAATTTTTTTGGGGGTAATTATTTTGGGGAGAGATTTAGTTGTTTTCTTATTTCGTTAATTTACCCATTATGGTAGTTTTTTCAAAACTTGGGGTCCCTCTTAACAACGGATAGGTGCTTTTTAGAAATTTATCACACAGGGAATTATTTGTTATTTTTCAAAAAAAGTTAAGGATATCCTTGTCACGAAAAAGTTTTTTTGAAACATCATTTCATCGTGAAAGAAGACCAATGCACATAGGGTTTAAGCTCTGGTGATGAGGTTTTTTTTACTATTGATTTTATATATTAAGGGGTTTGCAAGGAAAAAGGAGACCGAGGGCCCTAAAAGGCGTTTTCGGGAATGCTAGTATGAAATTGACCGTTATCGTAGGGGAGACGGTATCCAAAAAAGGGGGAGTTTGGGTTGTTTTGTTGTGTTCGTGGGGAATTGGGTACTCGGGTGTTTGGGGTTCAAAAATTAGAAACAAATTTTTTGTGTAGGAGTTTGAAAAAAACGAAAATATCACAGTAGCGTCGTAGTGTAAATTTGAATTTAGGCGGGCACTGTTCAAGCCATTTTTTTCATGTGGCAAAGAATGCATTGGCATGGGGGGTAAAGGGGAGCCATTGCAACCCCCGTCTGTTTGGGTAAAGACAATCATCAAAAAGGAAAAACCCGAGTTGGGGGGGTGATCTAGTAATTTTTTTTAAGTTATTTTTTTAACCAATTTGGTACTGGGAATTCTCATGTTAACTATAAGTCGTGGGTTTATGAAAGGGGAAAATTTGGGAAAGAGGCTCTATATCAAAACCCCCATAGTGGTTGGGTTTTTTTAAGTAAGGGGCTAATTCTTTGCAAAGGTGTAGAATTTTCTATAGGTATGATTGGGGTTAAAAAAGGGGGATAATGGGGGCAAGAAATTTGCAGGTTATAAAATTTAAAATTTCCAAAGGAAAGATAATGGGTCTAAGTGGATATTTGGTTTGTGCACTTTAGGAAGCCCGTAAAGTAACCGGGGACGGGACCCAGATGTTGCGGGAAGTTAAAAGTTTTTCGTAAGGATGATTTGATGGTACGAAGAAGTTTTTTTTATTTTTGCCCTTAAGTCAAAAAGGGGGGTTACTTCAATAGTGATTCTTTTGAATTTTTTATATATAATATAAATTAATATATATTATATTTATATTTATATATATATATATGTGCATATAATATATATATAAAAATTAAAATTATAGCATAATTTTAAAATTTTTATAAATATACATATAATCATAAAAACATACATTATATTATATAATTATATTTTAATATAATATTTGTATTTTGTATAGTATAATATAATTATAAAATTATATTAATATTTAATACATAATACATACATAATATATAAAAAACATCTTCTTTTAAAGGGTGGGTTCATGTCGAGCCGCCGTGGTCACAGCATATACTTAATTGTATTTCTGTTGTGAGCTTTGGAGTGGTACGGGGTAGGGTCCCCGTTCCTTTCCCGGAAAACCCGGTGATAGCTTTTTGGGTAATAAATATCTTTTTTACCCGGGCTTGGGCCCAGCCTTTGACTTGGGCGGGCTTGGCCACCCAGTGGCTAGGTAGGAAATCAAGGGAATTTCCTTCCCCAAAGGGGAACAACGCCCCCCGTGGTGACTCAAACCCCGATTCAGATTACCGTGGGACAGTCTTGAGTCCGACGCTCTAACCATTCGGCCCCGCGGCCTTTATAATGCTACTATATTATATTAATATATAATATTTATGTATGTAATGTATATTATTAGGATGTGTCTGTTTAGGGGTGTGTAGAACTTATATTTTCATTTTATTAGTTTATAAAAGTGTTTGTACAAACATTACAATGAATTTCCCCGGGGGTTATTTGCGAAATTTTTATTACCTGGGGTAATAAAAAAATTATTTGATATTTTCATTGTTTTATAAATTTTTTGTAGTTTTTATTAGTATACTTGTAAAAAAATTATTATAACGCAAAATTGCAATAAAATGAAGTTTCTAGTTTTTTTTTTTTATTCAATTATCAAGGGTTTCCTACTGAAAATTTGGTTTTCAATTGAATCTCTGTTAAGGAATCAAAAATTGTTTATCATAAGTCAAAAAAAAATTATATATATTATATATATATATTATATTAATAAAAATATATATATTTATTTTTTTTATTTTTTAAATTTATCTATTTATTTATTTATTACATATAATTTTTTTTTTTTTTTTTTTTCAACGCCATTTTTCCACTGCGGGAAATGGCCTTATAATTTTCATTTTTTGAGAGGATTTTTTGCAGTCTCACCTTGCCTGATTGGATACCCTTCCTATCAACGGGGTTCGTTGCGTTAAGCCTGTGTCAGGGTGGCGTTTTCCCCCTAAAACCAACCTCATTTGCTTCTCGGGCGATATGCTTTTTCTCGCCGTGGCTGGGGCTCGAGCGGTATCAGAGTGCGGGCATTTTACGCCGCCACGACGGGAAAAAACTGGGGAACACGAGGGTCGGAGTCCATGCTCTAACCACGGGCCCATCGTGAGTCGTCGTGTATATTAAATATATATAAATATATATATATAAAAAAATATATATATATATTAAATATATATAATATATAATATAATATATTACAATTAATATATATAATATATTAAAAATAAAATATATATAATAATTTATATTTTAATATATATATTTTTATTATTATAAATAATTTATATATATATATAATTATATTATATTTTTTTTTTTTTTTTTTTTTAAATTATTGGGGGGGTTTTTTTTTTTTTTTTTTTTTTTGGGGTGGGGGGGGGGGGGGGGGGGGGTGAGAGGAAGAAAGAGGAAGATAGAGAGGATCGTAAGATTTACTAAAGATTAGAATCGATAAAGATTTTATGCTGATGATCCGATGAATGGGAAGATAAAACGTTAAAAAGTATGGTAATGATTCCCAATGTTTTGTTTTTAGTATCATTATGATTTCATCAGTATGATTATCATCTTTATTATTTTGATCATTATATCTTTACTATCATGAGCTCCCTTTCGTAATAGTTTCATCTTTATATTATTTTTAATCCTTACTTTTATAAATATTATTTTCATTATAAAAATATCATCATTATATTAATTATAATTACTTGCTAAAATTATCTTTATTTTTTATTTTAAAATTTTTCGTAATCCCATGATTATAAATTTTTTATTTTTTTACGGCATCTTCCCTATCATCTTTTTTTTTATTTTCTTATCTTTATCCATCATTATCTTTATCATTTCTTTAAACTTATTAGCTTTTTTTTAGTTTTCTTACTTTGTTTTTACATTATTTTTTATTTATTACCATGTTATTACATAAATAGGATTTTATTTTTACATCTATCATTTTTATTTTTTTATTATTATTATCATTATTATTTACTATTATTTTTATCATTATCAATCCTAATTTTATTATTATTATTTTATCATTATATTATCTATCATATTATTCATTACTATATATTTGATTATCTTTATTTTTGTTTTCACTAATCATTATTATCATCATCTTTATATTAATCTTTTTATTATCATTATTATAATTATTATAATATTTTTTTTTTATAAATTTTATTAATTTTTATTTTTATTTTATTTATTATTTTTATCTTTATTATTATTTTTTATTTTTTATCATTATTATTTTTTATTTTTATTTTTATTATATTATCATTATAATTTCCCCTCTTTAAATTTTTTTGTTTTTTTATTATTTCATTAAAATTATTTACATTTTATCCTTTATTTTTTTTTAAATAATTTTTCCCCTTTCCCTTTTCCTTTTTTTTTCCCCTTTTTCTTTCTTATTTAATATTATATTATCACCATTGCCATCATGACATTATCATCATTACACCTTTATTTTATTCTTATTTTATTCTTTTTTTATCATTTTCATTATTATCATATTATCTTTACTTTTTTTATTACTTTTTCCATTACGTTATATTTGATAATTGATAAGAATTAAATGTTTATAAAAGGCAAAGAATAAAAAATAATAACGAGTAAAAGGAAAGTAGGTGGGGTGATTATGATACAACAAATTTACTCAAAAAATTACCCTTTCAAAAGGGGTCAAAATTCATGGGGAAGAATATAATGATAATTATAAAAAATTGCCTTTCCTGTAGCGCATAAAAACAAAAAAACGAAAATGCACACTTAATTTTTTCGGGGAAAAAAAAGAACGAGAGATTATTCGTAATTGTCTTTTACCGGGGAGTCAGACTCGATCCAAAAAGGGGGAGGGAAAGGGGGAGTGGAGAAGAGGAAGGGGAGTGGAGAAGGGTAGGGGGAACTGGAAGGGTAGTGTGGAAGAAAGTGAGAGGGAGAGGGGGGGGTGAAGAAGGAGACTGGAGAAAGAGAGAGGAAAGGGAGAGAGAGAGGGGGGAAAAGGGGAGGGAGAAGGGAAGAGGGGCAGAGAGGTAAACGGAGGAGGGGGAAAGGAAAAAAATTTTTTAAAAAAAAAAAGGGGTTTTTTTAGGAAAGGTGGACGGGTAAAGGGAAGAAAGGAAAGGGGAAAAGGGAAAAAGGGGGAGGGGGAAGGGGGTAGGCGTGAAGAAATGTAGGGGAAGGGGAGGGGAGAGGGGGGCCCATGAAAGAGCGTTGAATAGTGACTTGCCACTCCCCCAAGAAAATTTCCAAGTGAGTCGACCAGTG
>NW_023657914.1:7500-9833 GCF_015228065.2 Penaeus monodon
ACAGCTACAATAATAATAATAATAACAATAATAATAGAAATAATAACGTGTTTATAATAATTATTTATATCATTATTTTAATTAATAGCGTTATTACTGTAATTATTACTGTTATAATAATTATTTTTACAATTATACTACCAGTAAAAATAATAATAATGATAATAATAACAATAATAGTTTTAATAACAATATCATAACAATTATTATTATTATTATTATACTTATTATTATTATTATTGTTATTATTACAGTTATGATATATTTTTGGCAATAATACTTATAATTAAAGTAATAATAATAATAATAATAATAATAATAATAATAATAATAATAATAATGAAAATAATAATGATAATTGTAATAATATTAATAATCATCAAATGTTATCCAAATTCTCTTTATTCTCACTTTTATCATCATTATTGTCATGATTAATAGAATTCTGGTAATTATTGTCATTATTACCCTAATAATTGCCAAAATCATCAAATGAATGGAAAAAACGTCATTTTGGAGTATACTCTCGGAAGGCGCTAGATTTTGCCGCTTTTTCGTCTTTTGGGATTTTTTTCTTTTACCTTTTTTTTTATTATATATGGACACAATTCCTGTTATTATCATCATTATTATCATGATTATCATCATTATTATCATTATCATCATCATTATTATCATTATCATCATTACCATCATCATTATCATTATTATTGCAATTATTGCAGTTATAATATATATTTTTACAACTATACTAATAACAGTTACAATAATGATAGTAATAACAATAATAATAACAATAATAACGTTTTTATAATAATTATTTATAACATTATTTTGATTAATATCGTTATTACTGTAATTATTACTGTTATAATAATTATTTTTACAATTTACTACTAGTAAAAATAATAATAATGATAATAATAACAATAATAATATTAATAACAATATTATAACGATTAGTATTATTATTATTATACTTATTATCATTATTATTACAGTTATAATATATTTTTTGGCATAAACTAAAATTAAAGTACTACTACTACTACTACTATACTACTACTACTAATAATAATATAATATAATAATAATAATGATAATAATAATGATAATAGTAATAATATAAACAATCATCAAATGTTATTTAAATTCTCTTTATTCTCACTTTATCATCATTATGTCATGATTAATAGAAGTCGGGTAATTATCATTATTACCCTAATAATTGCCAAAATCATCAAATGAATGGAAAAAACGTGATTTTTGAGTATACACTCAAGGGCTGTATTTTCGCTAGATTTTGCCGCTTTTTCGACATTGTGTTTTTTTTTCTTTACCCTTTTTATTATATATGGACACAATTCCTGTTATTATAATCATTATTATATGATTATCATCATTATTCTCGTAATATCATCATTATCATCATCATTACATCGTTATTGCATTATTATCATCATTATTGCAATTATTATCATTGTTATTGCAATTATTGCAGTATAATATATATTTCTACAACTATACTAATACAACTACAATAGTAATAGTCATAAGAATAATAATAACAATATTATAACGATTATTATTATTATTATTTATTATTATTATTTTATTATATTTTTAGGCAATAATACTAATAATTAAAGCAAAATAATAATAATAATAATAATAATAATAATAATAATAATAATAATAATAATAATAATAATAATAATAATATTCATAATAATAATAATGATGATAATAATGATAATAGTAATAATATTAATAATCATCAAATGTTATCCGAATTCTCTTTATTCTCACTTTTATCATCATTATTGTCATGATTAATAAAATTCTGGTAATTATTATCACTATTACCCTAATAATTGCCAAAATCATCAAATGAATGGAAAAAAGGTCATTTTGGAGTTTACTCTCAAAAGGCTATATTTCGCTAGATTTTGCCGCTTTTTCGACTTTTGGGAATGTTTTTCTTTTACCTTTTTTATTATATATGGACACAATTGCTCTTATTATCATCATTATTATCATGGTTATATATATATATATATTATACATATTATATATACATATATACCTACATACATATATATATATATATTTATATATATATATATATATATATATACATATATATATGTATGTGTTCGTGTGTGTGTGTGTGTGTGTGTGTGTGTGTGTGTGTGTGTGTGTGCGTGTGTGTGTGGTGGTGTGTATGTGTGTGTGTGTGTGTGTGTGTTGTGTGTTGTGTATGTGTTGTGTGTGTGTGTGGTGTGTGGGGTGTGTGTGTGTGTGTGTGTGTGTTGTGTGTTTTTTTTTTTGGT
>NW_023657914.1:19933-22433 GCF_015228065.2 Penaeus monodon
CTGCTCTGACATACCAAAAACCTGAAAAAAAACTACAAAAATTTAATAAATTACCCCTAAAGAAAAAAACAAAATTCTTTCAAACTAAAGTAACCGTATTGAAAATAAATTCTCAAAACACAAAAATCTTTCATCCAGCGCGGCTTTCTTCGTCTCGCGGGGGTCGCTCTGGAGTTGTGGGTTTGGCGGAAATTTTGGGCAGTGGCACCCGAGGGGTATCTCCGCCCCAAGGCCGGGTCATGGTCCCATTGACGTCTGTTGCATCGCCCTACCGTCCAAAGCTCGTCCTCACTCGGTCCGTCTGCCCTCCTCATCGCCGTACTGGGGCTAACGTCATCTTTTTTTTTCAAAAAAGGCCCCCGGGGTAGCTTCCTGGCCAGGGTACCCCACAGCCGGTCCCCCAAGCCCTCGAGGAATCAGGCAACGGCCCCCACCAACCAACTTGCCCCCCGACGACTTTTCGGGATGCCCTCTTCCTCACAATGCCCAGCTTTGCACCAGGGGACCTTCTGTCCCCTTATCAGAGAAGTTAGCTAAAAACACTGTAACTACCCCCCCCGGTTCCAAACAAGGCCCGCCCAACGCTACGCCATCAGCCAGCTGCGGTTTTGGAGGGGCTCCACGGGGCCCCTCTACCCACGCATCATTTTTTGAATCGAACCCCGGGATTCTAGCTCTGTCCGGGGCAAGGTGCAGTCGCTCAGCCGAAAAATACCTCTGCCACCCAAACCCTCGGGAAGCAAGGCACTTTTCACCGTCCCCCTCACCACTTCGTCCAGGTCGACCACGCTCCCTGCGTCAGGTATCAAGGCCCAGCAAACAGTGCTCGTCAGATCGCCACTATACCGGGCAGCCCTGCCCCGTGCTGCCCACCCCAAATACGAGCCCCCACTGGCCCCCTTGACGCACACAATCCCCGTGACACCACACAGTCTCTGTGGTGGTCTGGAATTGCTAGGGCCAACATATCGGCCGCACGGGGCTTTAGCCCCATGTCCACGTCGGGGCTGCGGCTTCCCATCTATTGACCCCTCCACCTGCATCGTGCTGGTTCGACGGCAGCTTACCCAAGTCGGGCCCGGGGAAACCGAGGACGGCGGGTTTCGGCCCCCTTCTCCACCCAGTCCGAGTTTTTTCCGCCTGTCCACTTCCTTAGCCTTAGGACATGCACTGGATGGTACCATACCTGCCACATCCTTGCAGCACGCGGGAAGGCATCAGAATCCGCCCGGGTTAAAGGGGACGTTTTTCTCCGCCCCTCCGACACCGACTACGTCTGTGCCCACCTAAAGCGGGCCCGATATCCTCGGTCTGGTGGTGCCCAAAAACGGCGTTTCAAACCCTCCACAGGGGCTGGTGAAAGGGGCATTTTGGGGAGGGCAGCGATCCCCCGCACTTCCACCGGGGGGCCCCCTTAGCGCTGTTACCAGCTGCGGGGCCTTCTCTTCCTGGCTCCGCCCTGGGCAATGCGCATTTCAAATTGGACGCATATCCTCCCGGTCCCCTTTCCCGTCGTACTCAGCTGGCTTACCTTCACAGAATGTCGGGAGGCGGGGGGCCCGCAGGGTGGAGAACGCGTGCGTGAACTAACACGTCCGGGGGGGGGAAAGGGGGTAGGGGGGAAACGAGGGGGTTGCCCGGGGTCCGATTTTTTGCCGCCCCTATCCCCAAAGGGGCGGTTCCGATGGGCCCCCACCCTTCTGCAGCGACCACTGGCTCCGACACACTTCAAGGGGTGGGGTTTCCTGCCACGACCCCAGGCAGACCCCAGTAAATCTGACATCTGTTGCCAAACCTCGTCTGCCTTCTCTGCTTGCAACGTTACTACCCCCGTACGCCGCCTTTCCTCCTTCACTTCCCCCCCTCAGGCCCTGAAACCCCGCCCTTCAAGTCTGCACCTCCCCTCATTCACCCTTTAGTGTTGCAGCCTTTCGGTGTATGCTGGTTTCCATCTTCACAGATCAAGATTGCTCTTAGCACCCCAAAAAACGGCAGAACTGTTCTTCCGCCTTCCTTGCCTGCATCTCGACGAATTGCGCCTGCTCGTGTGGGCCCCCTGTGCCTGCTCTTCTGCCCCCTTTTTGCCCTTTTCCCCCCTCATACCGCCCGCATGGCAGTGATCAGGTCCATCTGGCTCGGTTTTACCTCCTCGTGCCTGCCCAGCAAGCCCCCTCTCCCTCTGGCTCCGCCATCTTTGGACGACTGATAATCGGCGCTCTCACGATCAATATACAATCCCCCTCCTGAACCCCTTTGTAAAGCCGACCCCTCGTCTCTCTGCCCCCAACACAAGGGAGGGGTAGGCAGCGGCGTGCTATCCACAGGGGCGTGAACACTGAACAGCTCCAAAAGGCACCGGCACCACAGCGTCCCAGAACCCACGAGGGGGAAAGCCAAATGGCGAGGCAGGGCACGAAATAAAACAAAATGACAGTCTTTTCCCTTTTTTACACAGGTTATTTACCCCTACCTTTCTATAGCAAATGCAGGGGGAAACCAT
>NW_023657915.1:0-2500 GCF_015228065.2 Penaeus monodon
TTAAATTATCTGTATATATCTCATATATATATATATAAAATAGTGTTGTGTGTGTGTGTGTGTGTGTGTGTGTGTGGGGTGTGTGGTGTGTTGTGTGTGTGATGCATGTGTGTGTATTATATATATATATAATATTATATTATATATTATATATCTATAATTATTTTATATATATATACATATCCATGTATATATATAAATTTATAAATAATTATATGTACGTATATATATATATATATATTATATCTATATTTATATATTATATTATATATTATGTACATATTTTGTGCACATATAGATATATGTGTGTATGTATATGTATGGCATATATTGTATATATATATTATATATATTATATATATCTATATATATAATATATGTGTGTGGTGTGTGTGTGTCTGTATGTGTGTGTGTGTGTGTCCATGTGTGTGGTGTGTCTATGTGTGTGTGTGTGTGTGTGTTGTTTGTGTGTGTGTGTTTACACACTTACACACACACACACACACACACACACACACCACACACCCACACCACACACACATATATATATAGTATATATATAAAATATATATATATATATATATATATATATATATATGTGTGTGTGTGTGGGGTGTGTTGTGTGTGTGGGGTGTGTGTGTGTGTGTGTGTGTGATGTGTGTGTGTGGTGTGTGTGTGTTGCGTGTGCGTGTGTGTGTGTGTGTGTGTGTGTTTGTGTGTGGTGTGTATATATATATATATATTTTATAATATATATATTTTATATATATATATAATATATATATATATATATATTTGCAGTAGAACAACGAAGGGAAGTACAAGAAAACACACGAATATGCGAAGGCCTTTTCGTTTTAAATTGCTTCGTCAGGGCATATAAAAACTAGAGCTACATAGGGGTTTATATATACAAGTACTAGGCGGTCAGTCACGTCGGTAATCAGGTATGCGACGACCTTGGCTAGTTCGGGGGCTCCCTGTTGCGGTGTTTTAAGTTGTTGGTTGTTTGTATGAAAGCCCTTCTACCATCTTCCTTTGTCGTGGGGGCAGGCCTTGTTTAATAATGGAGGCCTGGGACCACTTGGGGGATGGCCGTCGGAGTCGACGTGAACAACGAAGGCGTCCTCTTGTCGTGTCGTCGGAGGGCGCTGCGGTGTTGGTCGATACGTTGTTCTGGGGCCACGTCCTGTCTCACCTATGTATACCTTGTCGCAGCCACCACAAGGTATGCTGTACACTTGGCTGTGAGGTCTGTTGTGGTCTGATCTCTTTTGCCTGACGATGTCTCCGATCTTCTTGCCAGAGGTGGTTGTTATCTTCATATTTGGGCCCACCAGGCCTCTAGGTGTTCTGCCAGCTGTGATGAGGATGATAATTCTTTGTCTTTTCCTGTGTGTCGTCCCCTTCGATCTAGTCATGAACTTTTCCGCTTTGCGTCGAAGGTGGCTGAGCAAGGCGCGAGGGTAACGAGGCGCTGGAAAGTTTTTGCTGACTGCTGTATTTCCTCCTCCAGGAACTCCGGCTGCAGATTCTAGTGCTCGGAGGAAGAAACCAATGACCACGCCTTCTTTGGTTCGGCTGTTGGTGGCAGAGAAATAGTGTATGTAATCATCTTTATTAGTGGGCTTTCTGTATACAGAGAACACCGGGCCGTCAGGTCTTCTATGGATCAGGGTGTCGAGGAAAGGAACTGTTCATTCTTCTCCTCTTCGGTGGTGAACTGTATGGAGGGTGTACTGCATTTAGTCTGTGCCACCAGCTTCAACTCCTTAGGTTCGGTCTTTCCTTTGCTCTCCGCCCTCACCCCCTTACCTCCATCGACATTATTTCCTCCTTTGACCGTTTCATCTCTTCTCACAGGAACTCTTTGCCTGATGTCTCTCTCCTTCGTGGTGCTTTCATCCCGGCCCTCGAATCTCTCCTCCATCCTAACCCTTCCTTTTCCTAGGCGTTACCGTGAGGCCCTTCAAGCCTGCGCAGGAGGACGTCACCATTCTGCCCTCTGACAAGGGCAATTCGGTGGTGGTCCTCGACGTGCCTCTTACCTGCAGAAGGCCAGGACCTGTTGGATGACGCCTCCACTTATGCTCCCTTGACTAGTGACCCCCGTGAACGCATTGCTGTTTACCTTCCACCGTCGCCTGAAAGAGATAGCAGCCTGTTTTCCGGAGGCGAATCTATACCAGAGGTTCAGGGTCATCAACCCTCGACTCCCTCATTTCTATGGGCTTCCTAAAACCCATAAGCCGGCCATGCCTCTGCGCCCCATCATCTCCTCCCGGGGATCTGTGACGCACCCTCTTGCTGCCTGGCTGGCAAAGTGTCTCACTCCCGTTCTTGGCACCTTCTCTCCTGCTCACCTGCGCCACTCTCGGGACTTCATCTCCGCGTTCGCGGAGCTTCACCGGTGACCATGATGAGCTTGGACGTTGACTCCCTGTTCACCAAGGTCCCACTTGATGATGTCCTTGCTTTCCTCAAGAGGAACTCCCCGCAG
>NW_023657915.1:10000-25927 GCF_015228065.2 Penaeus monodon
CTAAAAAAAAACTGCTGAATCTATTCTCGGTCTTAAAGGACAACTGTCGACCTGCTTACATTTGAGACTTTTTTTTTTTTTATTACCCGAAAATATTTGGAGACATTGTTAGATTACACACGCACACACCCCACACACACACACACACAACACACCAACATATCTATGTATAACATTAGTATTGTATACATACATTCACATATATGTGTGTGTATATATATATATATATAGTATATATATAAATATATAGTATATATATTCATATATATATGTGTATATATATATGTATATTATGTTATCATATATTAATCTATATATCTTAATATATCTATCGTCTACTATCTCATAATGTTCGTATAAATGTATATATATATCTATAGATAGATAGATAGATAGATATAGATAGATAGATAGATAGATAGATAGATATAGATATATACATGTATATCTCACTTTTTCTCTCTGTCTGTATCTCTCTCTCAATTTATATATATATATATATATTATATTATATTAGTATAATTATATATATATAAATTTATTCTTAAAAATATATATATATTTCTTTATGTGTTTGTGCAATTACTAGATTTTTGAAAATGAGGACTACAGTTTCGAAATCCACCTGTATCCATCCTCATTCGCTGAAGGAAACGGAGAGGAAGATTATAAAAGAGATAGCGGATAGGCAATGCGGGAACAGGGGCAGGTGAGGATAGACGAACGAAGCAGAGGGAGGTCACAATCCAGGTCGGGAGTATCGGGTGGACTGTGCACCAGGTGCCGGCATACGGAGAATGCGGGGATATTGAAGGCAAGGAAACTATCAGCAGGAGAAAAGCGCGCTGTTCAAGTTGAAATTAAGCTCAGCTTTATAAGGGAGATTCCACCATTCTGCCTGGAGTGGACATCAGCGGAAGGAAAGACATCCGACGTCGCGACCAGTCCATCTGATGGCCAGTGTCCCCTGGTGGGCAAAGAAGGGCATTATGTTTGTTGTGTCCCCCCTGCACTACAGCGTACTTATGTTGATAGAGACGCTTGATAAGACTGGCGTGTTGTCGCCAAAGTACTGCTTGTCACAGATGCACAGAACAGCATAGGTGTCACCTTCGAGGTAGAAGGAAGGCTTGAGAGTGTTCACCTGGTGAAAGATCGCCCTGCGTTGAGCGTGTGAAGATGGCGACGGAGAGGTATATCTCCTCAGTGTAGGGGCGGCTGAGGACGGGCAGGTAAGAGTCTCTTTTTAGGGGAGAGTCCGTGGTAGAAGTACGCCGTGCCCTCGATAACGCGGCCCTCGAAGAACATGATCGGGGTAATGCCCAGTTTGGAGAACGAGTGACGTAAGAAGACATCTTTCCATCCAGGTACTGGGGTCACAGATGCGGAGGGTGCGAAGAAATAGGCGGGTGGCAACACCTCTCTTAACATGGAAAATGGTGGTATGAAGAAAAGTGGGGGGTATGTACATACCACTATGCATAGGCTTCCTTTATATTGAGAAGCGAGAGTGGTCCGCAGAGCGATGGACTAGGTGTCCAAAAGGAAGCTCGTTGTCACCTCCCATTCCACTTTGGAAACTGGGGAAGAAGAGAAGGTTCAGCTGCATCAGGAATCCGGGAACAGGGCAGGGTCTGAAGGCCAGAGAGCAAAGACGTCGTCGACATACTCAGCCAGCCGACGGTCGAAGGGAGATGGAGGAAGAAGTTCAGACTCTAATAAGTTCCATGAACAGATTTGCCAGGACTGGAGAGATGTAGTTAGCCCTAGCAAACGCCGAAACGTTTGAGAGTAAAGCGACCTTAAAAGGAAAGGACTTAAGAGTCCAACACACAGCGAATCAGCTGGAGGAAAACGTCCTGTGTGCAGACGGAGACGAGGATCCTCTGCGAGGAGTCTCCTCTGGAGGTAAAGCGAGGACGTCATCAGCGGAACCTTGGTGAACAGGAAGTCAACGTCGCAAGTTCATCATGATCGCCGGTGGATATTCCACGAACTCGGAGATGAGTCCTGGAGTCAAGACAGAGTGAGCAGGAAGAAGGTGCCAAGAAGGAGAGTGAGAGGTTTCGCCAGCCAGGAAGCTGCAAGAGGGTGTCGTCGCAGATCCCCGGGATGAGATGATCGGGGCGCAGAGGCAACGGCCGGCTTATGGGTTTTAGGATCCCTAGAATGAGGGAGGTCGAGGTTGATGACTCTGAACCTCTGATAGAGGTCGCCCACCGGAAAACAAGCTGCTATCCTTTCAGCGACGGTGTAAAGTAGCAGCATGCGTTTACGGGGTCCTGGTCAGGGGAGCATAGTAGAGGCGTCATCCACAGTCCTGGCCTTCTGCAGTAAGCGAAAGCAGCGGTCGAGGGACCACCATCCAGTTGCCGCTTGTCAGAATGCGAATGGTGAACGGGGGTCCTCCCTTCGCAGGCTTGAAGGGCCTCACGGTAACTCCTGGGAATGGAAGGGTTAGGATAGAGGAGATATTCCGAGGGCCGGGATGAAAGCACCACGAGGAGAGAGAGACATCATGCCAAAGAGTTCTATGAGAGGATATGAAAGGTCAAAGGATGATATAATTCTGATGGAGGTAAGGGTGTGAGGGCGGAGAGCAAAGGAAAGAGACCGAACCAAGGAGTTGAGATGGTTAGGGGCAAAGGACCGGAAAGTACGTTGGTTGCAGCGTCGGTAAGGAGAAGCGGACCAAGGACTGGTGCGGGCGTCAGCTGGAAAGTTTTCTGGAGAGAGCGGCCCTGGTTGGTATAGATATATATAGTATATAATATATATATGATATATATATAGATATATATATATAATATAGAGGAGAGAGAAATAGAGAGAGAGAGAGAGAGAGAGCGAGAGATTCACATATAATGATAGATATATACATACTTATTTATATATAAAATTATTATAATATGTGTATCACACACACACACACACGGGTAGGAGTTGTAAATGCTAAGAACACACATATATATATATATATATATATTATATATATATATATATATATAGCATATATATATATCTATACATATATATATAGAATATATATATATATACCTATTATATATAAATAGTTTTTTTTTTTTTTTTTTTTTTTTTGTATGTTATATATGTATGCATCTCTATATAGACTATATGCCTATACTATATATCTGTGTGTGAGTATGGTGTAATGATTATATGAATATATATAGTAATACTAATATATATACTATATATAACATATATATAGTCAAGAAGAGAGAGAGAGAGATAGCATGGTACATGACTATACCTATATATAGGTACATATATGTACATATGGATATAATATACTATATATAGTATATATATTATATATATATAATATAGTATATACATATATATACATATATGCAAAAATTACCAATATATATTAAAAAAAACCTATATAATATTATAAATAGTCTATATATATCTCTGTAATGTGTATATATATATGATATATATCTATATATATATATATATATAGTATATATGCATATATATATATATATATATCTCTATATATATGGATATATATATATATATACGATGGAAATGATAGCCAAGACTGTTAAATGAACTCTTGTATTATGCAAACGTTTCAAAGACGACCGTCTTCATCATCGTGCTACAAAGAAGTAACAAAACAAAAATACTAATTGGAGCCACTAAGGCAAGAAATAGCATTCAAAGTTTAAAAAACTAGAAAATAATCAAATCAAATAGAAAAATTA
This sequence comes from Penaeus monodon, assembly GCF_015228065.2. Classification (NCBI taxonomy): domain Eukaryota; kingdom Metazoa; phylum Arthropoda; class Malacostraca; order Decapoda; family Penaeidae; genus Penaeus; species Penaeus monodon. The sequence goes on from NW_023657915.1 coordinate 13,738, forward strand.
CGAAACAATAGGGGAAACACATGGTAAAACTAAAGACATACCATAAACAACTAAACAAGTAATTACGGTCATGTATACACTAGTATTTGTGGCTGTTGAGTTGTTGTTTTAACCTCTGGTTTACATCTTGTGAATAACAAAGATTCCAAGATTCCGAGATTAGAGGTCGAGTCCTGTTTGGGTAGTATGTAGACGAAGTTTTGAATCACTGTGGTGGAGGGGTGGTGTCTGTGCGTGTGAATGTTGGCGTATTGTCAGAGAAGGGGCCGGTTTGCTCAGAGATAGGCCTGTTCTTTTGACTTCCCGATATGTGCAAGAATTCTATTTTGAACCAACCGTGTTTGTTGATCCAATATACCTAGTATTACAGCTATGACAATTAAACAAATATAAAATGTTTGAAACATAGGTCAGGACAAAGACTCTCTTCTTTCAAATAAGTGTTTTGATAGTATGGTTATTCATGAAATTTATTTTGATTTTTTATCTGAGGGAACGAATGTTTAAACATCACGTGATTGTTTTTTCAAACGTTATAACTTAATCGTCCGAGATATGTTAATTGTATAGTTGTTTGTGCTTATTGACAGATGGTGAGTTTTAAAGGTTGGCAAAACTTGTTGTTTAAGAATGACCTCAGGGTTTTTAATGTAAAATACTGTTTGGGTAGCCATTCGTTCAAAGTAATTTTGATAAGAACTTCATTCTTTGTCAAACAGGACAAGTGAAGACAATGTTATATGCTCTTATTAATTAAGTTGATATGCCTATTACACCTATACTTTGTGGTGATAACTCCAATAAATGCATTCCCAAACCTGTAAAGTAGTTTTTCTGTAAACGTAGTGCACGAGGCGAACCGTTTTTCCTTTGATGATAGCAGGTTAACTATGTTAACGTGTTGATCTTCAGGTCGTAGGACGCGTATATGTGATGGATGTGAACACAAGAAAGGTATCGTCTATGTATCTTTGTAAAACAAGGGTTTTCAACTCTAGTGGTCAAGTCCTTGTAAACAATTTTTCCTTTCCTTATAACATAGAAAAGCATTAGCATAACTAGGGGCCCATGGAGAACCCTAGCAACACCATCAATCTGAGTGTACAGCGCGTTATCTAAAGTAAAAACTGAATCTTTGTGACAACATAGAAGAGAAAAGTAATGTTTCTTTTTCCCCCAATTGTGAAAAGGATTCCTGCTGTAGTATATTATGATAATTTGTGTGGTCTCAGCTAGAGTACATTCGTGGAACAAAAGACTCGACGCAAAACTAGCCATGAGTTAGTGGTTTCATCGAATCTTAATGACTGATTTCATTTATGAATTTCGATGAGTTGGAAATCGTGTATTTCGTTTCTAAGTGTTAGATGTTTATGATTTGTACAATGAATTTGCCAGATTTGTAACTGAAGGTGCCAATAGTGGAAATAATTGGTGCTAAGGGGGAACCTGGTTTGTGCACTTTGGGGAGACCATACATAAAACCACGAGAACCAGCTGAAAAGATAGAATGATTATATGGTTTCATCAGGATGTTTTAAAGGTCCGTCGATTCTGTTAGCTTGTCCTCTAGCTTTAACAGGTGGGTGGCAAGGATGCATTTAAAGTTGGAATTTAGACGTCAGAAAGTATAGAAGAGAGTTTTTAATTTAGTCATTCTCACTCAATAACCAATGCCCCTTCCTTTATCAGGTTTTGTATAACCAATATTTCGTCTGACTTAAGATTTGAGACTGTTAGTGACTTGTTTCAGTGAAATCAGATTAATAATTTTTCCTGGGTTTTTGTTGTACCAAAAAATTAATGTTTGGGGGTTTACTGTTAGCCAAGGGCTTTTTCCTAAAAACCGAGTTTAAAAAGAAAAGTGTCTTCATAAATCATACAGTTCTTAGGTAGAGGACACATTCTTTCAAGGGGATAAAAAACTTTACAAGCCCACTTTTTGGTCGGAGACAGAAATCCAAGCCTAATGATAGTGCTTCTTTTCTTTTTTGTGGTCAGGACTCTATTTGAAAAGTTTAAAGATTACCCCTATAGTATCCACTTTTTTGTCAGATCTATGCCTAGATTCTTAATTTACGGTGATGGCTGGCTTCGATAGTCCCTTAACACTTCTTTCTACGCTTTGATTTACTAACGTAGATAGGCATTTAAATCAAAACGAATAAACTTTGATGCTTGATCACGGCATAAAAGTTGTCATGTGTGTTCTTAAGGACTTTTTGAATTTGTACCTTTTGATTTGATTGTTAGTGTTACTGGAGAGAAGGATCTCTCATAAGAGCTTTGAATTTTTCAAAAAATTTGAGAAATGTTAATACAATTTACATAATTTAAAAATTTCAAGTCCAATTCCACTTCTTGATTTTGAAAAAGTTCTTTCGAACATGGCATAGGTCCTTCAGCATTGGTAGTCCATATCTCAATAAACGTGAGAACATCATCTATAGATTTGCCACGAGGGAAGCCATATCTTATGATGAAAATGATAACCAAGGCTGTAATGAACATCCTTATTATGCAACTGTTTTCAAAGACGACCGTCTCCATCATCATTGCTACAAAGAATAAACAAAACAAATAATAATTGGAGCCAGACTAGGCAAGAAATAGCATTCCAAGTTTTAAACACCACCCTTATACACTCACAGTGATTTCAAAATTCTGTCCTACATCTGCAACAGACTCGACCACTCCTAATCTCGGTCTTGTTTTTCACAAGATGAAACCATAGTTAAACAACAACACATCCACACAATTATTTTAGTTTAATTACATGACCGTAATTACTTGTTTAGTGTTTAGTGTATGTATTTTTAGTTTATTCATAATGTTCCCCTATTGTTTGTTCTCATTTTTTGCGTTGCTTCGATTATTTTGTCTCCTAGTTTTTTAAACTTCTGAACTGCTTTTCTTGCCTAGTCTTGCTCCAATTTATTTTTTGTTTTGTTCCTCTTTGAGCACTGATGAGGAAGACGGTCGTCTTTTTGAAACTTTACATAATAAAGATGTCATCACAGTCTTGCTATCATTTTCATCGTAAGAATTATAGCGCTTCCTCGTGCAAATCTATGCTATGTTCTCACGTCGATATATATATATTATATATATATATATATATATAATATATTTAAAAAATTATTTTTTTTTTTTAATTAAAATTTTAAAATTATATATATATATCTATATATATATTTCATATATATATATATATATATATACATATATTTATTATCTATATATGTATGTATATTAGTGCAGCAAACACACATACAGACACTCTCGCTCTCTCACACAGTTCGTCGACTGAGTCGTCGTCTCTCTTTTCTCTCTATATAATATATATATATATATATATATATATAGATATATATATATATATATATATATATATATGTGCCAATATGCAGTAGAGCTATATATAGTGGCCATAGATACACACTACATCATATCTATATATATATATATATATATATATATATATATATATATACATTATATATATTTGTGTGTGTGTGTGTGTGGGGTGTGTGTGTGTGGTGTGTGTGTGTGTGTGTGTGTGGATGTGTGTTGTGTTTTATATATATATAGATATTTATTCATATATATTATATATATATTATATATATATCTATATGTATTTATATAAATATATTATATATATATATATATATATATATATATATATTATATAGTAATATAATATATAATATGCGTGTGTGTGTGTGTGTTGTGTGGTGTTTGTGTGTGTGTGTGTGGTGTGCCATATATATATTTATATATATGTATCCATATGTATTATATATATATATATATATGTTATATATAATACATACATATCTTTATATAGTATATCTAATATATAATATATATATCTATATAGTAATATGTATATATTATACATATATAGACGTATATGCTCACAACAGACGGAACATATATTTATATTATATAGTATATATATAATATATATAGTAATATAGATATATTATATATATATATATATATCCTATCTGATAAGTATGCAAACATGTATAGGTATTATACTTATATATATATAATATATATATATATTAGATATATATATATAATATATATATATAACAATACACACACACACAGACCCCCCCTCACCCCCCGCCCCCCAGCACACACACACCATATATATATATATAATATAATATATATATATATAATATATATAAATAGATATATTATATTATATAATACTGTATATATAATACAAATATATATACATATAAATTTTAATTATTTTAATATATATATATAATATATATATATATATATATATATAGATATATACATATATTTATGTATATATAAACATAGATATATATATATTAATATATATATATATTATATATCATTATATTACATATATATTTATGCATACTTATCTATCTATCTATCTATCATCTATCTATCTATCTATATCTATAGCTATATAAATATATATAAATATATATAGTATATATATATTATATATTTATATATTCCTGGTTTGTGAGCATATACGTATATATTATAGGAGTGATATATAGTAGTATTAATATATATAGATTATATGATATATAGGGTATAGTCTATATATATATATTATGTATAAGGATAATATATATATAATAGTATAAATAGATATATTGATAGATAAAATAGGTAGATAATAGACAGATAGATAGATAGGTGGATATTGATGATAGATTCTATATAAATACCCACAATTTATATATCTATTTAATCAACTACTTATCTTTCTATTTTCTATTTCTATATAATACATTGTGTGTTCGAAATTGGTGTGTAAAATATAATATATATATATATATATATATATATAAATATATATGATAATATATATATATATTGAAACACAACACACACACACACTATTCTATATATCTATATATATATTATCTATATATATATATATATAGATATATATATTATATACTTATTTAGTTATTTATAGATATATGTATATTGTATAGATACATGATAATTTATACACACACACACACAACACTCACACACACAACAAACCACACACACACACCACACACACACCCACACACACATATATATAATATATATATATATATATATATATAGATATATAATATATATATATATATATATATCTATATTATCATATCGTTATACTTAATTATTAATGTTATGAGATTATTTTTGCAATTATACTACCGAGTAGAAATAATAATTAATGATAATATACAATAATAATATTAATAACAATATTATAACGATAAGTAGTAGTAGTATTATACTTTTATTATATTATAAGTATTAGTATTATTATTATTGTTTATTAATAGTTTTGGATAATTTTGTTGACAAAAATAATAATAATTAAAGTAATATATAAGAATAATGATTATGATGATATAACGATAATCTAAATAAATAATGAGAAAAATAATAATAATATAATAATAGTAATAAACAGTAATAATAATAATAATAATAAATAAGAATAATAATAATAATATTATAAATCAATCAAATTATTATCATTATTACCCTAGATATTTGCCAAAATCAGCAAATAAATCTAAGAAACACGTCAATTTTGGCGTATACTCTGAAAGGATATATTTCGCTAGATTTGGCGGCTTTTTCGACTTTTGGGAATTATTTTCTTTTACCTTTTTTATATTATTATATATGGCACAACTCCTGTATTTAATCATTATTACATCATGTTATCATCATTATTATCCGTTATCATCATCATTATCATTATTATCATCAGCATTATCATCATTAATGCAATTATTATTTATCATTATTTGCAATTATGAGCATTATTATTGCAATTATTGCAATTATGATATCCATTTTTGCAACTCATATTATAACAACAACAATAATAATAGTCAATATCCAATAATATAGCAATAATAACGTTTTTATCAATAGATTATTTTATATCATCTTTTACTTATATCTTATTACTGTAATTATTACTGTTATCATAATTATTTTTGCAATATGCTACCAGTAAAAATATACTAATGATAAATAATAAAAATAATAATATAATAACATATTATCACGATTACTATTATATATTATACTTATTATTATTATTATTGTTTTTATTACAGTTAATATATATCTTTGGCAATAATACAATGATTAAGGAATAATATAATAATAATAATAATAATTATAGAATAATAATATATAATAGTAATAATATAATAAGATAATAATAGATAATAATAGATGAATAAAATAATAATATAATAATAAATAACAACAATCTGATAATAATACTAATAATATAATAATAATATAATAATAATAATAATATATAATGATAATGATAATAACAATAAATAATGATACTATTAATAATATTAAAAATCTCAAATGTTTATCAAAATTCTCTTATTCTCTCTTTTTATCATCATTATTGTCTTGATTAATAACAATTAATGGTAATATAGTAAAGAATCATTCCCTAATTATTTGCCAAACTCATCAAAGAGATCGAAAAAACTTCATTTTGGCGTATACTCTCAAAAGGCTGTTATATTCGCTAGATTTTGAGCTAGCGTTTATTATCGACGGTTTGGGAATTATTTGTTCTTTTACTTTTATATTATATATGGACACAATTCCTGTTATTAGTCATCATTATTACCACTGATTATCAGCATATTATCGTTATCAATTCATCAGTATCATCATTATTGCACTTATATCATATCATTGCAATTTTGCAGGTATAATATATATTTTTGCAACTATAACTATACAACAACCAAATTTTTTTAAGGATAGTATTGCCAATAATAATAATAATATTAACGATTCTATAATAATTAGTCATGATCATTATTTGAATTAATATCGTGTATTATTGTAATTATACTGGTTATAATAATTATTTTTGCAATTATACTCTACCAGTAAGAAAATTACTAATAATGATAATAATAACAATAATAATATTATAACCATATTTTTACGATTTATTTATTTATTATTATTATTATTCTTATTATTAGGTATTAGTATTATTACTATTATTATTATTATAGTATACAATATTTTTTTAGTAATATACTATATTAAAGTAATAATAATAGAGTATAATAATAATAGTCAGAATAATATAGTAATAATAATAATAATAATATAGATATATAATAATAATATAATAAATGATAATGATAATGATAATAATAATGAATAATGATTAATAATAATGATAAGTATGTAATAATATTAAAAATCATCAAATGTTATCAAAATTCTCTTATTCTCACTTTTGTCATCATTATTGTCATGATTAATACAATTCGGTAATTCTTTTCATTGATTTATTTACCCTAATAATTTGCCACAATCATCATCTTGGAGTATACTCTCAAAAGGCTATATATTTCGCTAGATTTTGCGCGCTTTTTTCGACTTTTGGGAATTATTTTCTTTACCTTTTATTATATATGGACAACAATTCATTTTATTATCATCAATTATCACATGATAATCAATCAATCTTATCGTTTATCATCATCATTATCATCATTTCATCATCATTATCATCATTTTGCCAATTATTATCACATTATTGCACTTATTATCATTGTTATTGCAATTATTGCAGTATAATATAATTTTTGGCACTATACGATTAAAACAATAATAAATTATAGTAATATAATAATAACAATAATACACGATTTTATAATAATTATTTAAATCATTATTTTAATTAATACGTTTTTTAACTGGTAATTATTACTTTGGACTGGAGAGGTAAGGAGAGAAGGGAAAGGGGGAAAGGGATGAGGTGGCGGAGAGAAAAGGGATAGGAAAGATGAGGAGATAAAGGAACGGAGATGGGAGAGGGGTAAGGTTAGTGTGGCGGGAGATGAAGATAGGAAAGAGAGAGAGAAAAGAAAAAGAGATGGAATGGGTGAAGGGGAGAGGTGCGGAGAGAAAGGGAATAGGAAAGAGAGAGAAAAAAAGAAAAGAATATGAGAAGGGGAGCGAGGGGAAGGTGGCGGTGAGGAAAGGGATAGGAAAAGAGAGAGAGAAAAGGAAGAGGGGGAGAAGGGAGAGGTGGCGGGAGAGGAAAGGGATAGGAAAAGAGAGAGAGAAAAGGAGAAGTGGGGAAGGAAGTGCGCGAGGGAGAGGACAAGGGAGAGGTGAAGGGAGAGGATGAATCGTCGTGATCAATTTCATTAAGATTTACTGTTCCACACTACAGGACAGTTATGACTCGCCGTTGAATAACTGCCAAACGTGAAACTTTAAAGACGAAAAACTAAGCACTCAGTACTACGTTTATCTTTTTAAAAGAACAAATTCCATCAAAATATCTTACATCAATAATGGTCTCCATAAATCAATGTTTAGAGAGACACCAGGGGAAAACTGGAACTGATAATATGAAGGTGGATCAATTATTTAAATACCAAAATAATAACGATTCCAAGAAAAGCAAATAAACCACATTGAAGTGGAAACCTACTTTTCTGAGTGTGTTAACGCACCAAACATCAAGCAAACAAGAATAAGTGCAAAAGCAAGTGCTTCAGGCTGACACGAATGCAATCCGTTGTCGCTGGCTAACACTTCCGCTGAGGTCTATCCTTCCCATATTTAAATATTTTCATTATCATTAGGCAATATTATTGTCTTACCTATTATCACTGTCTTAGATTTGTTATTATTATCATTATTACTATTATTATGTGATTGCCACCCTTTTTATTATGAATATTATGATTGTTTATACTATTGACCACGATTATGATTACTATAATTTTATCACCATTATCAAGGTTTTATCAATATTATATTATTATTGTTACTCATCTAATGTCTCTTCCTCCTATTATTATATTTTATTCAATATTAATTATTATTATCATTGATAATATTGATTATTCTATATTTACATTGTTATTAGTGTTATCACTATCATCAAAAGTAGTATTAGTATTTTAATCATGGATCATTTCCTTTATTAACATTATCATCCAATTTTATTTATTATTATCACTCTTACTATTTCTAAATAATTGTCATTGATTTTATCATATTATCATTTACCTTATGCCATCCATTATCTTCACGAGGCCTTGAGGTAATCTGTAGGCTCTTCCTGTGCCTCTCATTTGTCCCCTTCATTCAGTCTCCTCATCTTCTTCCTCCCCTCTCTCTTTATTTCTCCTCTGCCATCCTTCCTCTGCCTCCCATCTCTCTTTATTTCTTCCTTTGCCTCCCTTCCTCTTCCCTCCTATCCTTCCTCTATCTCTATCCCTCCCTAGTCCGCCCTCATCTTTGTCTTTATTCTCTCTCCCCCCCTCTCTCTTTCCTCCCTCTCTCATCTTCCTCCTCCCTTTCCTCCTCCCATGTCTCCTTTCCCGCCTCCCTCTCCTATTATCTCTCTCTCTTTCCGCTTCCCTCTCCTCTCTCTCTCTCTCTCTTTCCCCTTTCTTCCATCTGTTATAACTACTTCTTCCCTATTTTTCCTACCCGTCTCCCCCTTCCCCTAATATCTCAATTCTCTTCTTTTGTCTCTATTCCTCTTCCCCTCCTATTCTCTCTCTATCGCTCTTCCCCCACCCCCCCGCTCTCTCTTTCACACACACAGTCTCTTCTTGTCCCTTCCATTCTCTTTCTCTCTTCCTCATTGCCCCATCCCCTCCCTCTCTCTCTCTCTCACCCCCCCCCGCCACCTTTCCCCTCGTCACTTCTTTTTTTTCTCTTTTTCTCTGTCTCTCCCTCTTCTTTTTTTCTACCTCTTGTCATCCCCCTTCTCTCTTTCTCAATACTCTTTCTTTCCCCTCTCTTCTTTGTCTCTCGAACTCTCATCCATTCCCCCTTGTCCTCCCTTATCTCTATTTATGACTCCCTTTTTTCTTCTTTCTCTCTCTCACTGTCTATCTTTCTCTGTCCTTCCCTGTATCCCCTCCTTCTCCCTCTCTCTCTCACTCTCTCCTCTTGTCTCTACCCACTCTCCACTTTCTGTCTCCGTCCTTCCTCGACCACCTCATCCTTCTTTCACAATCTCCCCCCCCCCCTTACCCTCCCTCTCTTCTTCACTTTCACGCACCATTTTTTCTTCTCTCCCCTCTCTCTCTTTACAGAAACACAATCTCTCCCTCCTCCTCTCCTGTCCCCTTCATCTATCTCTTTCTTTTTTCCTCCTTAACTCTTGTCTCTCTCTCTCTCTCTCCTCTCTCTCCTCTCTCGTCGTCTCCTCTCATCGTCTCTCTCGCTCTCTCTCTCTCTCCTCTCTCGCTCTCTCTCCCTCCCTCCCTCCCTTCCCTCCCTTCCTCTTCCTCCTTGTCACCTTCTCTCATCTTATAGATTAGGGAAAACAAAGAAATATAGAGATGAAACAGAGAGAATAACAAAATGAGAGAGAAGAGAGAGAGAGGAGAGAGAGATAGAGAGAGAGAAGAGAGAGAGAGAGAGAGAGAGAGGAGGAGAGAAGAGAGAGAGAAAACAATTCGAGAAAGATCAGAGAGAGATGGAAAGGGAGAGAAGGAGGGAGGGAGAAGGGGAGGAGAAGGGAGGGAGTAGAGGAGAGAGGAGGGTGAGGGATAGAGGGGTAGACTTCAGGATTAGGGATGGAGGAGGGAAGGAGGAGAGGAAGAAAGAGAAAGAGAAGAAGAGAATTAAATAGAAAGAGGGGAGCTATAAAAAGAAGAGGAGAAAGGAAGAGGGGAGAGACAGAGAAAGAGAAGGAACAGAGAAAGAAAGAGGTAGAAAGACAGACAGACATTAGACAGAGACAATAAGAGAGAAAGATAGAGAAGGATGGGGGGGGGGGATAAAAAATGGTAGGGAGAAAGAAATATGAGAGAGAGAGAAAAAGAAATATGAGAGAGAGAGAGAAAGAGAAGAATGAAGATATATTGGTGAGTTGACTGACGTGGCCGTCAACATCAGTGACAACATAATAGTGGCTACTGAAACCTTCCTTAATGCAGAGGTAGAACCTGCTTTTGGGAAGGTACGAGGCTACTCACAGAGGCAAAGAAATGGCAGAATAGGACAGAACTTCGGAGGTGTAGCTTTATGCTATAAAGAGTATCTGCAAATTCAGCTGCTGACAGTTCACTTACCAGAATGGCTGGAATCTATTTGAAGGGCTCTCTATCTCTATTTATCTATCTATCATTATATATATATATATATATATATATATATATATATATATATATATATATCTCATACCTGTTAGGTTTCGAAATATGAAGACTTGTTACAGGACTTTGATATTTGTTGTTTCCCCTAAAATCATAACCCTCGTCTCTCCCTCTCTTTCTGTCTGTCTGTCTCTGAAAGTGTTTGTATGGCTCTTTTCGTCTGTATGTCTGTCTGTCTGTATATATGTGATATGTCTCTCACTCTCTCTGTTTCTGTGTTTCTCACTCTGTCTGTGTGTATCTCTCTGACTGTCTGTCTATCTGTGTAGGTGTGGGTCTCTTTCTCTCTCTCTTCTCTCTCTCTATGGCTCTCTCTCTCCCTCCCTCTCTCTATATATATCATATAGGTTACGAAAAGTGAAGACGTAACTGGACTTTGATATTTAGTAGTGTTTCCCCTGAAACTATAACGTTCCATTTTCTATACACCCTAGAGACACTCTGTAGGATGTTTATGTAAATTTTATATCTTAGTTTTCGGTGGGGAGGGTGGGGGGTTAAATGATTAAAGGGATATGTAATCTATACTGAAATTGAACAGAGAAGTAGAGAAATCCATACATGATAACAGTAAGCACACTCTCTTTTCCCATAATGACTTGAAGTACAATATGGCACGTTCTGTATTCGTGCAATCCTGTATCAATCATGTATGCACCGTAAGTATATCCTGCCATACGTTTGCGATAGCCTTTCTCCTACTGCTACTGAGTGAAAGCTTTTTACGCCACTGTGCATTGAGAAGAATGAAGTATATATTGATTCTCCGTGAAACTGTATTTGCTCATTCCTGTCATTCATTCCGTGCATTTCCACACAAGTCTCATTTCATCTTTTATAGTGGTTATAGCTTTGTGAAATGACGAGATAAAGTGGCAACTCTCGGCAGGTGTGGTCAGCTTGCTTGGTCGAATACGTGTAGGTTTTCACCAAAAAACCCCAAAAACCCCTTTTTGAAACCCCACAGATTT
>NW_023657916.1:0-25919 GCF_015228065.2 Penaeus monodon
AAAAATTTATTCCCCTTTAGGGCCTTTAAGGGACCCGGGTTTAAAGCATTTCCAATTGTATTAAAAATCAGGGCCAAAAAGTTCCCTTTAAACCCGGGCTTGATCTTGCCATAAAATTTCCCAAGGAAAAAAAAACAAATTGAACCATCGCAAAATTTATTAAACCGAAAAGGGGAAATTTGTCCACCCCTTAAAAAAAAGCGAAAGGGGCCAAGAAAAAATTATGATGCCTTCAAAAACCCCCAAGAAATTTAAGGGGGTCGCCTTAAAAAAAAGATTTTTTTATTGGGTAAAGGAAACGTTTTTCAATAGAACTTTTGGGGCTAATAAAGAAAATTCGGGGGAAAAAAAAAAAAAAAGAAAAATTTTTAAGATTCAATTCCATAGGTATAAAATAAAAAAATTTTTTTGCAAACGTTTGGGGAAAAGATATTATTTTATAGGGTTACCTTTGCCGACCCCCCCCCCCGATAAAAGTGTGAAAACGTTTTCCCAAAGGGGGTAAAAAAAGCCCCTTTGTTCCCTTTATAGAAATATTTTAGGATTTTATAAATCAAAAAAGAAAAAATTTTGGAGCCTGAATTTTTAACCATAAAATGGGTGGTTAACAGGATATAAGAAAACAATACAATGCCCCGTAATCCCTTTTAGATGCTGCTTTGCCATCCTGTTCTGCTGTTTCCTCTGAAGGCGGAGATTTTGACTACCCATTTCAAGTATCTCGGAAAATTATATTATTAATTGGATTTTTACAATATGTTTTCTTATATGTCCCATAAAAAACAAAAAACATTGTAAAGTGTATATCATCAAAATTTATATTAAGTATATATAATATATATTTATATATAAATATAATATATATAATGATATATTGATATATATATATTATATAAATTTTAATATATAAAATAATATATACATTTATTTATAATAATAATATAATATTTTAAAACTTAATTATATAATTTTAATTTTAAAATTATATATATTATTATTCTTTTATATAATATAATTTTTTTTTATATATAAGTATTAATTTTAAAAATCAATATATATAAGATAATTATATTATATATTATTAATTTAAAATATATTATTATTTTATAATATAATTTTTATTATAATATATATATAATTAGCTCGCCAGGAAACTGCGTTGCCTTTTTTTTTTTGTGCGTGGGTTTTATTTTTTGAACTTTCGTAACATTCCCTTTCGTCAGTGGTGCATATCACCCCGTCCGAATTTAAAGGTAAAAATTATATCGTTCGCCGTGGTACCTGAAACCACCAAGTAAAAAATTTGAAAATCACCTTATTTTTTTTTCTAATTTTTAAATTATAATTTCATTTTAGTTTTATTCAAAAATGGAAATACTGTAAAAGGGAACCCCTAAGACTAGGGAAATTTAAAATTTTGCATTTTAGACTTATCGTTTGGTCTGTGCAAAGCTGACGATGCACTAAATTTTAAAAAGGTAAGTAATTTCAAAAAAAAACCCACATGAATACTTTTTGCTCGCTCACACACGCACGAGCAAACCCTTTAAATTAAATTTCCCTATTCCAAACAATATAACGCGCAAAACACATACACGCACGCATACACTCCCACATGGCATCTCTGTCTGCATCAAAAAAAATGCTGCACACCACCCATACTCACGTATACATAACACCATATCCACCCACAACCACACACAAACCCCCCACACACCCACACCACACACACACCACTATATTAATATATAATTATTATTAAAATTTTAGTAAAAAACTTATTTTATTTTTAAATTTATATATAATTTTAATTATATATATTTTATATAATTTTATATATAAATGTGCGCACTAACAAATGTGACATATAAAGTCCAATAGACCCCCTGGTGTTTACCATGTGCTCCAAATGCCAAAAAAGAAACTATTCACTCACGAGGATGTAATGACGTTTATTTACCTTCCTGACCCCAAAATTCGTCGCCCGCGCCCCACGTGGGAAGGTCGGCCCAATCCCCCCCCTTTACATGTAACCCCACTTAGACGTCATCTTGTATGTTCCCATACTGTGTGGTACTCTTAGCAAAAAGAGTTATTCCGTTATACCAGTATCCACCGCTGCCACCGGATATAACTGGTACCAGTTATAACGGTCTCTAATTTGGATTATACTAGAAAACCACTGTATTATCTGGCAGGTCCAGAGGAAAACGCAGTATCTGATTCTCAGCTTTATTGAAGAAGAGACACGTAGTTTTAAATTGATCTTGTCGCGGTAGCCGTGGTGGAGGCGGCGTCAGCTCCTAGGGGGCTAAGGGGGAAAGTGCTCGCGGTTCAAAGAATGGACTCAGACTATTCATTTGACCTCAGATCGCATTACCATGTGATCGTGGTATGTGGTCAACAAATATGAATATCGTTAAGTAGTTAATTAATTTCTCTCATTTTTAGAGATTTATGTTGTTTCAACTGCAACGAATTTAACGAGTTCATGATTTATCTTATCACAAATATAATTTTATTTTATCTCGTTCCTCCCCTCACCCAACCTGACCGCGCTTTCTCTCTCGCTTGTGGTCACTTTGGATGAGGAATAGGTCAATAGATGACCGTTTGATTTTCCCTCTTGACCTGACCTCACTTTCTATTTTCTGGTCAAACCTAGGAGATTAACTGTAGCACCGTTGCATTGCTCATGGTGACACGTTCTATCGGCGCTAGAACGGAGCTTGTAACGCGATTTTATAAATGCTTTATTTTGAATGTAGCGTAGGATCTTCCCCTATATCATAGTGCCACAGGACTCCTGATATTACATGGGATTGCATAAACACCTAATAGTTCTGTGCTCCGACGTTCGAAGTAGGTACAGGTAAAATAGAGGTATTCTGACTGGGTATGTGACCATCATCACGCCACTTGAGCCATGTGGACCAACTCGATGCTGATTGCTTCATCATTACGCCACTGCCGTCACGCGGACCAGCTCAGTGCTGATTGATTCATCTACATCACGCCACTGCCGTCATGCAGACCAGCTGATGCTGATTGGTTATCATCATCATGCCACTGCCGTCACACGGACCAGCTCAATAATGACTGGTTCACTGCTGGAAGGAAAGGTATAAAAGGGTATGGAGTGGATATGAAGCGGATTTCTCAGCCAGACGCAAGGAACGGATCACCTTGCTCTGCAGTAGCCTCTACGGGTTGCCCATGCCCCTTTGAATATTATTTGTTAACTTAGGGCTTCAGCATCTGTATATATTGGTGATGTATTTTTATTATTATCTGTCAGCCGTTTAGTACGACAATGACGATTGATAGATTATTTGGGTTTAAATGTGATTTCTTTATATTTGGTTGAATGTAATCTTGGAAAATTCCTTGTTATATTGTGTTTGTGGTTTTGGCAGAGGATCTAATGTGCACTGGTTGGCTAAGTTTGGGTCTTGGTTTTCTTTAAATGTAACATAATGTATCCTTAACCCCTCAGAAGTTGTATTAATTTTATTATTTTTGTAATTAAATTGTCAGTTTTTATATAGTCAGGAGAGATCATTTCCCCCTTCTTAATCTTGAATGTTTATGTCTCTTGACTGTTGTTCTAAGTGAACTGGCGACCTTGCTGTTCTTGAAGTAATGTTGGGAATGTGACATTTATATAGCGGGATTCCTGACAGTAAAACTGAAGTTGTTCATTTGATCGGCAACTTTGAGTCAGTGTGACCTGCTGTTATGTCCATTAATTAATGTAGGACTAGAGCTTAAGCTAGAATTTAATTTTCGCAAATTAATCACACTCTTCTCACCTTCTTGAAGTCACTTGCATTTTTTTGGAAATTTTCCCGGGCAAATTGTGATTCCGTAGGGAATGTCACGAGAGCCCATCACGGGATACGCAGAAAAAAGCAGGTTATTTATAGTTTTTTCCTGGCTCATTTGCTTCAATGTACGGCATTTTGGGTATAGGATCCACCAGGAATGAATTCTAACATGTATAGCTAGAAATGGCTACCTCGGCAGTTCTATTTGTTTGCTAAAAAGCTTGCAAATAATTTTTTATGTCTTAATGCATCCATTCTGTCCACATATATGTTGAATTAAATTTTTGGTGTTGAAATAATTCTATCTAGCTAGCATTAAACTAATTTATCTCAGTTTGTAATACTAAACATTAATATTTGTGTTTGTGATTAAATTCTATGTGTGAGGTCACCCCCGCTTTCATTTCTCATTCACACTCGCTGTCACTCAAAACACATGCACACCTTACTCACTCACTCATCCACGAAAACAAAAGACACTGAAACCTTTCATTAAAGGGTTTGGTGTTGTCTTAGTGCTGGCGTAAAGATTTATGATGTATCTTCTTAGCCCCACGATTTTGTCAGCCGTGAGGGTGTACAAATTACTTTTATTTCTTCTCTGTGTGACGACAATTGGTTCAAGTAAATCCTTGCGGGTTTGCTATCGTCGTTTCCCTTATCTACTCTAAATCTATCAGAAGAGCTGTGCAGTTAAGCGGTCATGCGGGATCACTACTGACGTCTCCCTTCCTATTTTTCTTTATCTTGTGTAAAAAAAAAACAAAAAACGAAAAAAAGACGAAAAAAAGATTAAAAAAACATCAAAAACTGGCAAATTAATAAAACGGCTAGTGGTACTTAACCCCCCTTCTCTGTTGCCTTTCTTTTCTTGCTATCTGACTGTTGTCTGGTTCCCCTACTATATATTGCAGTCGGACTGATGATAACCAACACGGCACCGAAGGGGGATAGTACTGCAGAACTGATCACCTTAGGATGCTGTGGGAGGACCAGGTGTTCGTCAGAGCAGGTGTTAAGCCATACCATGTGTAGTGGACGGGCACTGCCTGCCAGGAGCCCGTTAGACTAGCGAAGGGCCAGAACTTGCCAGCGCAGGCACTGTTTCCCCAGGATGCTGTGGATGGGGGACGCCTGGCAGACGCCCGCAGATCCAGTTAACTCCAGGAGCTTGTTTAGCGCAGGTATCAGCCACCCTGAAAATGTCGAAAGGGGGACGCCCTGCCCTTTACGCCGTGGTCAGATGAGATTATGAGGATGAGGGACAGCTGCCACGAAAAGGGACCTGGACGAAATCTGTGAGGATGTGTGGACGAGGACACCACTGGTTAGCTGGACAAAGACTGGGAGGAAGTCTAGAGAAACCGAAGTCAAGGGAGGGCCTGTGCGATCTTTCGAGGATGTGTGGACTCAGGCAGACAGATTACATGAGGACCAGGAAGAAGAGGACAATGGGGACGAGCAGCACGAAATGCACCAGGACAATGCACATGAGAACAGACGACCAGCCAAGTTAGGTCACCTTGTGGCAAATTTAAGGGGCCTCGAGGGCAAGGTGCGGGTAGGTGGCCGAGAATATACATAAGTACCAATAGACCACGTGGCTGTTTACCAGGGGGCTCCAAATCCCAATAAGACCATTCACTCAGCGAGGCGTAGATGACGATGTTATCTAACCTCGCCTGACCCGACAGTTCGTCGCAGGGCCGACGTGGTAGGGTCGGCCTAGCCCTACCTCCGGGTGGGTTGACCTGACACGTGACCTTGCTATTACCCTCAGACATCGTCTCGTGTTTTTCCCATACTGTGTGGTCTCTTAGCAATAAAGGTTACTCTGTTTATACCAGTAAACACTAACCCTGCAAGCCATTATAATAGGGTTCTATACCCGTTATACACACACACACACACAAACCATATATATATATATATGTGTGGGGTGTGTGTGTGTGTGTGTGTGTGTTTGGTGTGTGTTATGCACCAAAACAAAGTTTTTTTTAGCCCTTTATTCCATCCTGACTAACTGCACAGGCATGGGCAAGCTGTGGTACATTTGTGCATGGTCATAACATTTATTATGATATTAATTTGAATTTTAGGCTATAAAAATTATGATAAGTACTATTACAGTTAAGGAATGGAAAAATTACACAGCCCTTTATCTACACATCTGCGACGCCGGCGTACAGCTTGGGCGTGGGAAAAAGGTATTGCTACAATTTGATGTCGTTTCAAAGTGGGTACATATTCCAAATTTAGGATACAATATAAATATATCTTCTAAGGCATCAGATGATTTTGAAATAGTTACACAGTACTCCGTACCTCATGCTAGGTGGTCTGAAAGGCTGACACATGACACTCTGAGACATAATGTTACAAGTGTTCGCTTATATTCTTCATTACACAGTTACACTTCGTTTCTTCGACATTAAAAACTGTACTGTACTGTTTATCAATATAATCTCTACCAAAAAGGGTTCTTGCGGGCACAAAATCACACTTCTTGTTCTTTTTTTACATAAACTGGTAGATGAATGAATCTTGCCTAAAATGGTCATATCTTCGTGTGTGTGCAGCACACACATACACACAACCACCGTGTGCATATAAATATAAATATATGATATATTTTTATAATATATATATATATATATAATATATATATATATATATATATATAATATATATATATTTTAACATACACACTATGTGTGTATGTGTATTATGTATACGGAGTATACGCATGTGTTGGCATGTATAATTTGTATGTAGCACTAGTGTATGCTGCACGTGCGTGGTATGTGTATGTGTGCGTGTATGTGTAATTGCGCGTGTATATCTGTTTGTGAGTTTGGGTAATTAAGTAAGGCTTGCTCATGCGTGTGTGGGGCGAGCACGAATGTAGTTCATGTGGGTATTTTTGAAATTACTTAGCACTTTTAGCTCTTGTGCCAGGGCCAACACGATAATCTAGAACGCAGAATTTAATTCCTACAAACTTAGAGGTTTTTCTTACAGTACTTTCCCTTTTGTTGATAGAAACTTAAATGAATTTTCTATTAGTGTCTGTATTTAGAAATGCAGAATTTCCCCATTACTATTATGTTGGTTGTTCCAAATGGGGGCCTGCATTGAAGTCCCCTGTTAACGTGCCCTTTGGGTTTTTTTAAAACTGGGAGAGAAAATAGCAGAATTTGGTATCTGGCACATACATTATACTGTGAAAAATACCCAGAGGCGTCTGGATGAAATTGAACATCAGTTTTTTCGGAGTTTTAACTAATTTATGTGGTAGTGCTACCTTCACATGTCAACATTCCAGTTATGGCTGTATTCACACATGAATAATACCCTTAATTGCAGGTGTCATTTATCTTAGCACAGCAGAAAAAGGTTCTTCCAAACAAGTAACATTAATGTTATGTTTACGGATGTAAAATTTTAGGCCATTCAGCCTATGCTTAATACTATGCATATTCAATGATATGAATTTAATTGTGCGTTTATCCATATGTAAATAGTTTTTTATTGGACAGCTGTACTTCATGCTGTTATATCCTCTATATTACGAATTATAGATTCACATAAGAAACATATAACTTTATAATTATAGATTTCATTACAGATGGTAGTCGTAAACTTAAAGTACTTTTACCTTTCAAACACTTGATCTTAGCATTGTTCCACTTCTGAGAAACAGTCCCTTCCGTTGCTGTGCAGATGCACGTAGGGAGCTGGTTGCGTCACTGGACTCAATGTCACAAGATCCTGAAAATTTGTCCAGGGCTGCTTCAGCACTGTCACGCCCACTCTGGTTATCTGAAACTGGCGGTCTGACATCGATTCTCCCCTTTCGTTCTTTTAGACTTATGGTAACACTAGTTTTCACGACAATGAAGTCACTATATTTTTTTCCATGCCCTGTCTCAGCATCGTTATTTCATTAATTAAGTTATTGTTTTTGGTCCTTTATAGTTTTCATTTTTCCCTTTTGGGAAAATCAAACACATTCATGTTTGCCTTGGTCAGCGGTGAGTCACTTCTGTTCACTGGTTGTGGGGGCTTCCCCCCAGACCTGCGGTCCATCCCTGCATCTGAGGGTTTAGGACTTGCCTGGGCGGCGCCCGGCGTGGTCTTCATTCAGAGTATCGCAGTTTGAAACCTAAAACATCCTCTGTGGGATCATGTCACCTTTTCACCTTCCCCAGTTTGTGTAAAGTGTCGCATAGTTCGGTGGGCCTCGCCACCCTTCGCCGGCGCCCCGGGATCTCTGGCGGCTGGTGACGCACACAGGGCACGGTCGGGCGCTTCCCCGGCCGCGGATTGGGTTGGGAGGCCGCGTTGGTTACTGTGGTGGGTGATGGTACAACGGGGGGTTGGAGGGGAGGGGACAGGGCAGGGAGGGCCGTTGCACCCCCAGTCCCCGGGCAGTCACACCTGTCATCCCACACCTGAAGCATGATGGGATGAAAATGTGCAATCCGCATAATGCTCTCTTTCTGCAGCTTGGCAGGACACTCCTTGGCAGTAGGTTGTTCACCATGCTCCCACAGCGTGCCTTACCCTTGCAGTACTTAGCTACATGGCCACTTCCCATGCAGTTATAGGAGATCACAGGGATGCCCTCCACTGCCGCTGTGGCTAGCGGGCATGTATTTTCCAAAAAAGTGGTATGTACATGGAGGTGGTTGCTCTTCTTTCCTTGATGTGGTTGAGTGGTTGCTCACCTTGTGCACTTTAATGGCCTTGTGTTTTTTGGTTCATCACATAGTTTGAAGGTGTTTCCCATCCAACTGACCTCCAATAAGATTTTCAATATATTTCTGCTGAGTGCAAGCGACATACACATATGGTGAGGAGAGGGTCTCTTCGCAAAAGGTCGGGGGGGAGTACCCCCCAGGGCCGGAGGGTCGTTGCCAAAGGTCCTGTAGCTATGTAATTTTTCGCGATTTCGTTGTGCCTTCAGGGAAGGCGAGGTGGACATAATTCTTCTTTGGTGCCAGTGGGGGTCTTACTGGCATTGTCGAGCTTTTCTTTTTTCTTAGCTTTCGACTTCACAATATGAAGCCGTCACTTCCTCCTTCAGCGTCGCCCACCAGGGCGTCAGGATCATCTTCAGCACATGCCCGTTGCATGGCAAGGGTTCAGCAGGGCTATCCACTGATTGATTGATCATTTAAAATTATCTGCCGTGTCAACAGCTAAGGTCATTAGCGCCGAATGCCTTTTTAAAAAAGAAACAAAAATTTAAAACTTTAAAAATCTATCAATAATATCTTACAATAAAAATAAATATTTAAAAAAAAAGAGTAAATATTATGCTCTAAGTGTATAAAATTATTGCATAAACATTATGCATGATTTGATTTTATTGAAAATATTATTTATTGAAAATATAAGACCCTCTATGTCAAATTTCCCCCAATTCATTTTTCATTGTATATGGGGGAGACAAGTACATACGTCTTTGAATGTAGCACATCTTTTCCCCTACATGTGCGACCGTTAAGGCTCTTGGCTCCCTCACGAAGTGCTTGACTTTTAGATATTTGGTTTCATGATCAGTCATGTGTGGCCGTTTCTTTGTCTTGTTAAAACAACTTCCATTTTCGGTTGGGATGCATTTCTAGTCACCCAAAATGCCAAGGTCATCTCTAATCTCTCCCCCTAACGGAAGCGCCTTTCCCCGGTGGGGGGGCTTGAGGTCCAATGATCTGGGGAAACCGACCAGAAGGCTACCCTACTGGAGGGGTCCCAGTGAGGGATGAGACAAAATGAGTTCCTGGTGCACCCAAAGGGTTTGAGAAGGATGGGGCACCCACCCCTGTCATCTCATCTTTGGGCCAGGGCGAACTCTCCCACGTTTGGTTTTACCGTGCGTGGCATTTCCCCTAATACCAGGAGACAGGAGTCCTGGAGGTTGAGCGATATGCAAAGCTGCGCCCTGCAGCTAGCAAAACACCTCTTTGGTCCTTTATTTTGGTTTAGACGGGTTTGTGATCAAGGCCCGGTCAAGTCAATCGGCTGGTCCAAATATGGCTAGGGTCAAGTAAGGGACTATTTAGTCGGCAGCGCAAAAGGTCCCGCCCATTGCCATCAGTACTGTAACAGTGGCTGTGTATATTTCCTCTTACCCCTGTGGGTGTTGGGAGATTTGAGCCCAAACCATAGCTTCCCCCCGTTGGGCTCCATGGTGGGGGGGGTGAGGAAATGAAGAATTCTAATTTGTTATGAGTACTACAAAATTTTCAAAGATCTAGCTCTCTCCCTGACGACGTACGCAATCCCCCGACCATTCCTCTGGACATCACATGTTGTCACTCGGAGCCTTTCCAGCTTCCAAAGGGCAAGAATGGGGAAACGTATGGTTCCGGGCTCCCAAAACCAGGTAAGAAGGGGAAAAGTCCCCCTCAATCCACTAAGGAAGTCTTTCCTGGTAAATATGAGAGTATTTCCTATAGTAAATCCTAGTAGTGAAGACCATTGATGGTGTATCAATCATGGATCTTGATATTTTGAAGTACATCAAAAAATAGTTGAGGTATGTCAACTGATCCTCGATCACCCCACGCGAGTTTGGTACCTGATAGTTGAGGTTTGTCACCGATGAGGGGGACCGTCTGCGTGCGATAGCAGAAACCCGGGGTAAATTTTCATGTTCTCCCACAAAACCCTCAATCAGTGTAAGGGAATTGTCTTTTCCCAAACCCTGATGGCATTTGAGGAAAACTGTTAGGGGAACTAAGAATTTTAATTTAGTGGGTAAAAACGTTTTAAGAAGAAAGTTGCGGTTTGGAACAGTTACCCAGCAAAATCCTTTGCTTCGGTTTTGGCTCATCCCCCTTTCCCTCCCAACCCTTCCCCCTCCAATGCTTCTTACACACACACTCTCCACTTCTTTTAAAACCCCTCATCCCCAATTGCTAAAATCCCTTGGTAATTCCACCGAAAGGGGTAGGGGAGGGGTCTTTTGGGGAGCTCCTCCTCCCAAAAAAGGGTTTTTGGAGCCATCAGGGGGGCCCCAGGGGCCTCAATGGTGACAGCCCCCGCTGCCCCCCTATCCACAGGGGCCTCTCTGTAGGCAAAGCCCAAAAGAAAAGGCTGGGGTTCCCCTTTGCCCGGGAAAGGAATCCGAGTTTTAAAAAAAGGCTATTTCAAGGGGGGGATCTTTGGGCCGTGGAAGGGCTCCGGGGTTTAAAAAGGGGGACACCCCAGTGCCCCAACCCCCAAGGGCCTTGCGTGGCAAATGCCCCGAAGAAAAGGGTCATGTCCGTTTTTTTGGGCCCAGGCAAAGAAATATGACCTGTCAAAAGGAAGCCTTGGGAAACTAGTTCCAGGGGAAAAAACAACCCCAAAAGACTCTCCAAGGATCGGGAAAAGGGACCCCCTAAAGGTGTAGGGCAAACCTGACCACGGTGTGCCAAACACCTTATGAAAAAATATTTTAAAAAGAAGGGATCCCCAACCCAATGGAACTGTCAGGGAATTCTGAAAAAGGAAAGAACTGCAACATCTGATAGCTTCTTGAACCCCTTCGTTTACCCTAAAAGGGAATTAGCCCGGGGGAAAATCATTGTTTTCCCTAGGGGTTTCCCAATTCAACCATTATGGATTTGAAAAAGGACCCAGGGAGTAGAAATGGTAGTCAAGATATTCCTTTCCGGGCCATCCACCGCAGACAACACTGCGGGAAGGCTGTAAAAAAAAAATTTTGGACACGACCTTACATGTTGCATCTATCTAGCTTTCCCCCACAAATTCAAACAAAAAAATTTTGGGAAAATTACTTGGGGAGTTTCCACATCATTTTACTCTTGGGAGATTTTAATGGCGGCATCAACTCGGGGGGCCTTGGAACCCTCGAGGAAAGGGCCCCTTGGGTCCTGCTCCTAAGAGTAGATGCAGTTTTTTTGAACAAGACACCCCACACTTTTCCCAAATTTAAACTGGAGTTCTCCCCAATATGACCTAAATTTCTCACCCCGATTCCAAAATGAATTTCACTTTGGAGGTTTTGGAAAAACTTAATGGAAGCGTCATTTCCAATACTTTTGGGTAGGTGTGTTCCAGCCCAAAGGAGTGCAAGAGATGACTTTAAAATGCGGACTGGGAAATCTTTTTTGATCAACTCAGTATTCATGGATCGGGAAAGGATTTCCCGTGTGTTCAAACTGTTAATCACTTTACATCATGATTTTACCTTGAGCAGAAGCACCATTCCCAAAAATAGCGGGCATTACCGTCGCCTCCGGGACCGGGGGGTCTGATAATGCCAACAAGCGTCAAGCAAGAAAAAATGCTTAAGGCAGTTAAAACAAAAGCCCCAGTGAGAACCTTGATCCATTACAAAAAGACCCGAGCCAAAGGAAGGCGAGTGAAAGGAGGCCCCGAGGATCTGGAGACAGTATGTCTCCTTGATTAAGTCTGGGACCCCTTAGCATGGGTTTTGGACAAGGTGAGTAAAATCGCTGGAAAAAACACATCCCCTGTCACCCCCTGCTTTTAAATTGTGGCAAATCATACAGATAAAAAAAAATGTTTCTAATGAGATAGCTAAATCCAGGGAGATGCATGTTCTCCACTTTCGGGTGAACGGCCCCACCCCCAGTGTCGTTTTCCAGTAGGACTGCAGAGAACTTCCATACAACTTTCCCTTTTTTCGCAAGGGAGCTCTGCTTTGCAGCCTGCCTTAAAATGCCCCGGAAGTGGTTTCCATACTAAATGAATCTCACTTATCGGGGATCCCCAAAATTCCTGTTGGACCCATTAAAAAAAGGAAAAATTAGGGAGGTACGTGCATCCCCATGGAAAGAGGTTTAACTTCCTTTCCCCAAACTCAAGGATGCTTTCCCACCAGGAAATTACAGACCAAAATTCCCCCCACCAAATGCATTGCAACTGTGGAGAAAATGGTAAACTTCGGTTTACATTGGGTGCTAAAAAGGAAAAAAAAGTGCAAAAACCCCTATTATGGGGTTTGAAGTTAGATCGACCACGAGCACTTGAAGGAGGAAAAGTATACAAATTCCTCGACAGCGACCCCACCGTTAGCAGTCTTCTTTGACCTTGAAAAGGCTTAATACTTTGGAAGCATGGATATCAAAAATTTTTATGACAGGCTACAATAAAACAGGTTGTACGTGGCAACATATCATGGGTTCAAATTTTTCACAAGTAAGCCAGGCATACATTTTCCCCAAACAGGAAAATTCAACCTTCCCCTTATTTAGGGGCAAAAACCCCCTACAATTTGTCCAAGAGGTGAAGTACTTGGGGTCAAATTTTTGACTCAAGGCTTACATGGGTGCCTCACATCAAACAGTTAAAAGTGAAGGCTACAAAATCGCTTATTTATTTTGCGGGTTCTTTCACATATATCTTGGGGTGCAGACTCCAAACGCTTCTGCGTCTTTACCGAGCGCTTATACGTAGTAAGCTTGATTATGGATGTGAAGCTTATTCATCTGCAACTCCCATTGTTCTACGGATGTTAGACTCGGTTCAGAATCTGTACTGGGTTTTTCAGTCTTCACCTGTGGAGTCCCTGTAAGCTGAGAGTGGGAAACTACCTCTTACATTACACCGGGACTACATGAACCTGATTTACTATGTGAGACTACAAAGGATTCCAGGATCTCTACATCCATATTGGTTTTCAACCCCCTTG
The DNA here is from genome assembly GCF_015228065.2 of Penaeus monodon. Taxonomy (NCBI): domain Eukaryota; kingdom Metazoa; phylum Arthropoda; class Malacostraca; order Decapoda; family Penaeidae; genus Penaeus; species Penaeus monodon. Next base: position 13,498 of record NW_023657916.1, read on the forward strand.
TGGAAGCCAATCCTATGGTAGGAGAATGCCCCTCTTGTGGAAGATCTTAATTTAAGCCTCACCAAGGTTCTGGCTGTTGGTTTTCCCAATTCCCCCCTTGGACTAATCAAGTCGAGCTGGATTTGGTGGGAAATTGGGAAAGGGGAGAGATCCGAAGCAGAAGTAGAAGAGAATTCTTCAGCATATTTCTAAGTCCCAAAGGATCAGATGCAATATATACAGATGGTTCAAAGTCTAAAAATGGTGTGGTATTGCAGCAGTGAGCAAAAAAAAGACTGCATCTGGCAGCCTTTCTCTAGCAGCCTCAATCTTCACTGCAGATTTACATTCCATCCTTGCAGCAGTTAAGATGACTAGAATCTTCTGATGCTGGGTTTCAGGTCGGTGTGTGGGAGAGGAAAACGAGCATCACAAGGCTGAGCGGCAGCTCCCTTGGCCTTCTGATCAGCTCGTCATTCCCACTGATACAACATGCGCTGGAAACCCAACATAGATTTTATCTTTTTAGTGTTGACATCAGTGCAAGCCAATTTTGAACCCCCCTCACTACTGGATGTGATGAGTTTAGCTCTTGATTGCTTGCAAGGCACTACGAGAGTCACAATATATCACAACAGAATGGTTCGTAAGATCTTAGTCATCTTAACTGCTTCTTCCTTCTGCTCACTGCTGCAAAACCACCCCATTTTCAGATTTCGAACCATCTGTAAAAATTTGATCTGATCCCGGTATTTAGAAATGTGCTGAAGAATTTCCCTCTGGGACTTCTGCTTCGGATCTCCCCCCTTTTTCCCCAAATTCCGACTAAATCCAGCTGACTTGATTAGCCAAGGCGGAAATTGGGGAATTCCAAACAGCCAGAACCTTTGAGAGATTTAAATTAAGATCTTCCACAAGATTCCTCATTCTCCTACCATAGGACGGCTATCCTCAAGGGGTTGAAAACCAATCTTATGTAGGAGATCCTGGAATCCTTGTAGTTTGTGTATAAATCAGGTTCATGTAATCTCGGGGAAATGAAAGAGGTGGGTTCGCCACTCTCAGCATACAGGGACTCCACAGGTGAAGACCTGAAAGCCCCAGTCCCGATTCTGAGAGCTTCATTATGAACTGAGTCTAAATCCGTTGAACAATGGGAGTTACAGTGAATAAGCTTCACAACCATAATCAAGTATACGAATAAGTGCTCGGAAAAGCCGCAGAAGCGTTGTGCGGTCTGCCCCCAAGATAGATGTGAAAAAAACCCGCAAAATACTAAGTGCTTTTGTAGCCTTTTACTTTCAACTGTTTGATGGGGGGCACCCATGTAACCCTTGAGTCAAAAATTAGACCCAAGAAACTTCACCTCTTGGACAAATGCAGTGAGTTCGCTCCTAAATAGAGGGAAGGTGAATTTCCTCTTTTGGTGGAAATGCATAAGCCATGGTCTTGCTTGGGGAAAATTTGAACCCATGATATTTTGTCCACTGTACAACCTGATTTATTGCAGCCTGCATGTGTCCTTGTACATCCTGTAAGCTTCCCCCTGAGCAGTACAGTGTAAAGTCATCCACATACAGATTACATGAGACAGAACTTGGAAAAAACCTTTACAATGTCATTTATAGCAATGGCAAACAGGGTCACACTTAAGACACCCCCTTGTGGACCCCTTCCAGCTGATCTTCCAGGTTAGAAAAAACTTTTTTCCCACTCGAACTCTAAACTTCCTGTTAGCAAGGAAGCTTTGTATGAAGGTAGGTAATGCTTCTCTTAAACCAATGTCATACAGCTTCATGAGTATGCCATGTTTCCCAAAGTGGTATCGTAAGCCTTTTCTAGGTCAAAAAAGACTGTTTAACATGTGACGTCGCTTACAAAGGAATTCTGTATAGCAGTTTCCATCCTTTCAAGTGATCGTGGTCGACCTCAATCTTCTAAACCCATATTGATATGGGGTCAGCACGTTTTCCTTTTGTGTAGCAGCCATGTCAACCTGAAATTTACCATTTTCTCCATCAGCTTGCAGATGGAGAAATTGGTCTGTAATTTTTGGTGTGGAAGATCCTTGCCAGGTTTAGGGACAGGAATGATTATAGCTTCTTTCCATGTGAGGGCACTGTACCCTCCCTTATAGACCCTATTGAATAGGTCCAACAGGAACTTCTGAGAGCTCTCCGATAAGTGAGATATCATTTGGTATGGAAATCGTCACTTCCTGGGGCAGTCTTACGGCAGAGCTCCCAAAGCAGAGTCCATCTCCTTGCGCAAAAAATGGAAATTGTATGGAAGTTCTGCTGCAGTCCTACTGAAGAACGACACTGGGTGTTGTTCCTGTTCCGCCCAAAAAAGTGGAGAATCGAGCGTGTAAGATGCTCCAGAGGAGATCTCTGCCATGGATTTAGCTAGCTCATTTGCAACATCTTTTTTTACTGTGATGATTATGCCATCTATCTTCAGAGCAGGTGGTTGACATGGATATGCTCTTTCCAGCGATCTTACGCCCCTTGTCCCATACCCAAGCAAAGGGGTCCCAGAGTTAATTGAGGAGACATACTGTCGCCACGACGTCCGTCTAGCCTCCTTTAGCACTCGCCTGGCCTTGGCTCGGGTCTTTTTGTAATGGATTAAGGTTACATTGCTAGGGTGTCATTACAACTGCCTTATGCAGCTTTCCTTGCTCTGACAGCCTGTTGGCATTCATCAGACCACCATGGTACCGGAGGTCGACGGTAATACCCACTACTGTTGGGAATGGATGCTACTGCTGCAAGGAAAATTCGTGATGTGAAGTGATTAACATTTTCCTGGTCATAATCTCTTTAAGCATACACAAACTGGGTTACATGAAGCTATCAATTTTCCCCATTTTGCTGAATTCCCTGACAGTTCCATTGGATTAGGGTATCCAGATCAGACTACCTCTTCATAAGGTGTCTGGCAGCATCTGTGGTCAATGTTTCCCCCACACCTTTAGGCGTCCCTTTCCAGGATCTTGGGAGAATCTTTGAGGGGTTGTTTACCTTTTGGACAGGCTCAGGTTTTTTGTTTGCCTGGGCAAAGGACGGACCTGAGCCTTTGCTTCAGAGGCTTTCTGCCTAGCAGTGGAGGCCCCTGTGGATGTGGTGGCAGCTGGAGCTGTCACCGTTGAGACCTCTGGACCCTTTTACCTGAAGGGCTCCAAAGACCTTACTTTGGGAGGAGGAGTCTCCTCAATAGACCCTTCACTCCTACACCATTTCGATGGGAATTCCCAGGGGCATTTTCAGAATTGGGGACTGAGGTTTAAAGGAAGTGGCAGAGTGTAAAAGCACCAGAGGGCAAGGGTGGTGGGAAGGAGGATGGGTTACAACCAAAGAAAAGGGAATTTACCTGGCTGTGCAAACAGCACATGGGCACGTAGCTTTGCCTCTGGAAAACTAACTTTCTCCTTGCTCCTTATTCCCAAATACTTCTTTTAGAAATTTGTACCTTTTACATTGCTTTGAAGAAGTTTCTGTACTTCTTTGCAGTGGTAACGCATATTGGACCTGGACAGGTGTCATCTCTTTGATGACCTTTTTGTACCACACTTTACACATTTTACACATTCTTGCCCTTTGGAAGCTGGAAAGGTTCCAAATGACATCTGATGTTTCCAGAGGGAATGGTGGGGGGATTGCGTAGGTCGTCAGGGAAAGAGCTAGATCTTTGTAAATTTGTAGTACTCATACAATTAGAATTCTTCATTTCCTCCCCCCCCCACCCACCTGGTCCAACGAGGGGAAACTATATTTGGGGCTCAAAATCTCCCAACAGCACACGTAATGAGGAAATATACGTAGCCACTATTACAGTAATGATGGCAGTCACGGGGCCTATGCGCTACCGATTGAACAGTCCCCGTCTAACCAGAATAAAGGACCAAAGAGGTGTGTTGCTAGCTGCAGAGTGCAGCAGCAGCATCACTCAACCTCCAGAAATCCCTGTCTCCTGGTAATACCGGATCCACGCATGGCAAACACACGTGGGAGAGTTCTCCCTGGTCCAAGATGGAATGAACCGGGGTGGGTGCACCATCCCTCTCTTAAGCTTGGTTGGGCCCTCACCAGGTCATTGGGACCTCAAGCCCCCCCACCGCTGCAAGGCGGCTTCCATTAGGGGGGTTCTTTGCAGTAGTAACAGCATATTGGACCTGGAAAGTTGTCATCTCCTTGATGACCTGTTGTACCACACTTTACACATACTCTTGGTTGTCCATTTTCCTTAAAACGGCAAGAGTTGGCTCCATGCCCATAACTCTGGCAGTGGCAGCTTTCGCATAGGGTTGGGCACATATGGCTTTACCTTGAGGTGGTACCATGCCAATTTTAAATGATTCTGGGGGGACTAACGTGTTTTAAAAATTAAAGGAGAGCTGGTGTCGACTGTTCCAAACCATCAACTTTCTTCTTAAAACGTTTTATTGCCACTACATTAAAATTCTCTAGTTCCTCTAACAGTTTCTCAGAATATTCATCAGGTCTCGGGGAAAAGACAATTCCCCTTTCACTGATTGAGGGTTTTGTGAGGAGAACATAAACTTGAGTCCCAGGGAGTGCATATTGCACGCAGACGATCACTCTCATCTGGTGACAAAACCTCAACTATTAGGCTACCATCTCACTGTGGGGTGATGCGAGGATCACGTTGACATACCTCAACTATTTTCTGATGTACTTCAAAAATATCAAGATCCATGATTGATACACTATCAATGGTTTTTACTACTAGGTACTTACTATATGAAAAACTCTTATATTTTCCAGGTAAGATTTCCTTAGTGGATTGAGGACTTTTTCCCTTCTTACCTGGTTTGGGAGCCGGAACCATTACGATTCCCATTCTTGCCCTTTGGAAGCTGGAAAAGGTTTTCCCAAAGTGACAACATGTGATGTTCCAGAGAAAATGGTCAGGGGATTGCGTAGGTCGTCAGGGAGAGAGCTAGACTTTGTAAATTGTAGTACTCATACAAATTAAATTCTTTATTTTCACGCCCCACCCACCATGGAGTCCAAAAGAGGGGAAGCTATAGTTTGGGCCAAAATCTCCCAACAGCCAAAGGGGTAGTGAGAAAATTACGTAGCCCATATTACAGTACTGATGGCAGTCGCGGGACCTATGCGCTACCGACTGAACAGTGTGCCTGCTTTACCCTAGCCATATTTTGACCAGCCGATTGACTTGACCGGGCCTTGATCAAGCCACCGTCTAACCAGAATAAAGGACCAAAGGGTGTGTTGGGTAGCTGCAGGGCCGCAGCGTGCAGCAAACGCTCAACCTCCAGGGCTCCTGTCTCCTGGTAATACTGGGATGCCACGCACAGCAAACCCACGTGGGAGAGGTCTCCCTGGTCCAAGATGGAATGAACCAGGGGTGGGTGCACCATCCCCTCTCACAGGCCCTTTGGGCACCAGGAACTCATTTTGTCTCATCCCTCACTGGTGACCCTCCAGTATGGGTAGCCCTCTGGTCCGGGCTCACCAGATCATTGGGACCTCAGGCCCCCCCACCGCAGCAAGGGGCTTCTGTTAGGAAGGCACTCTTCAGCCACGGGAGGGGTTTGGGACAGTTATCCACCGAGATCTCCCCCCTCACTGTTTACATTGCGATTTCCCTCCAAATTTTGGGGGTGACCAGCGCCTGGCCCGACGGCTTTCCCGCCTCGTGACAGGTAAGTCCCCTTTCAAGCATAACTATTATCACATCACTACTGTCATGCCATAGACTTGCAGATTATATGGCACCATAAATTCATGACCCTTGTACAACATGACGCTAGAGATTCGTGTATAAGGGACGAGGTCGCTGGAAACATGGTCATGGGTGTACTGACACACAAAAAGTTAGTTTTTGTTTAGCCGTTTATTTACCACCCTGGGTAACTGCACAGGCGTGGGCAAGCTGTGGTAGATTTGATGCATGGTTATAACATATAATGGTATTACATTTTAATTTAGGTATAACAATATTATGATACGTACTAATCAATTAAGGAAAGGAACAATTACAAAGTCGTTTATCTCTCATGTGCCCGCCCGGCCGTACAGCTTGGGCGTGGAAAGGCATTGCTACATTTGAGATGCAGTCATGTAATGCTACATTCCAAAATTTAGGATACAACATAAGTGTATCTTCTAAGACATCAGAGGCTATGAAATAGTTTGCATAGTTCTCTGTTTCCTCATACTAGGTGGTCTGAAAGGCTGTAAAAACATGGCACTCTGAGATATAAATACAAGTGTTTGCTTATATTCTTCATTACACAGTTTACACTTAGTTTCCTGAGATAAAAAACTGTACTGACCTGCCAATACAAACTAATATCCAAGCCTGATTTTTGCAGTCACAATATCACCTGCTTTTTCTTGTTTTACATGAACTGTAGATATAAAATCTTGCCTAAACCGGTTTATAGTGCTTTATGCTACAGCTTCCAGGGCGTTGAGAATTAATCAACGGTGTCAAGTCCTCTTTGAAGGAAGCTTTAACGTTGTGTAAAATCCTAGAAATAGGTACCCCCAAATCCATATTCACACTTTGCTTGGGCAATGCGACTTTGCCCGGCAATCAGCATGATCATACCTAAGGAAATCCAACATGCGATGGAATCCACACAAAAGGTTTATCATGGCCTCGTTCTTTTGCACTATACAGTTTATATTGATTCCATTTGCAATATTTCCTGCACCTTTTTCTAGAGTGTTCAGAACCTGGAGAGCACTCTGTGAATAACACAATATTACCCCCGAGCCCTTTATTTCAATAGAAATTCGGGGGCCATTAGTATTTTGCCAACTCAGTTTGCCCAGCCCAGTCGAGAACCTTCCTACAATCCTGGTGCTGCAAGATATTGTTTTTATATACAACAAAAGCCCCATCCTGCTCTGCTCCCAGACTGTAAGGACCCGTCAGTATAGCATTCATATGCATTGGACAGAGTTTCAAGATGCTCATTTATAAATTTCAAGTGCATACTGCTTAAGTATAGCAGGGGGGACACTGTCTTTTTTGGGGCAATCGTATAATATAAAACTTAGGTCGACATTTTCCACGGTGGTCAGAACGTCCATGTAGGTCTTAGTTATGGGTAGGTTCAGCTGGGCTAAGTGTTTACACTTACTTGATCCATGGATTTGAGTATGAATCAGTGTTGTCATGCAAAGTTAGCTCCTCTGTTTTGTGTTTTGTTTTTCTTTTGGGAAATCTGTACAATGGAGTCAACACTGATATCTTGAACAACACTAGGTGCAATGCATGGGTAATCTATGACTGACCGTATGTATGACAAGTAAAATAGTCTGCAAATTGACAATGATACCCTGGTCTTTGCCAACAAGTGTCCTAAGTGGCTTCACCGCTCCCACAGCCTTTTCTTCAGGTTTCTGATGAACTTGCATCATTGACAATCACACAAGGTTTTGTATTGATGGCAGAGATTTAGCTCAATGTTTATTAATATGAAACCTTGGCAGAGGGATTGCCTTTGGTTAAGAGCCTTGTTTTTTCAGTCGAGATTATCAAGTCACCTCAATAGCCTTGCTGAGAGTATATCTAGAATCCCTTGCATTCTTTCCTCGGATGAGGATTTAAGCAAATATCATCGGCATAGTAAATAATGGAGTCATTGCCCTCAAGTGGTATATGCCTAGTAATCTATGCATTAAGATATTAAATAGCATGGGACTAAGTACACCTCCCTGAGGTGACGAGTTCAAATACTTTGTATGATAATGCCCCTGAAGAGAAACCTTAGCCGACCGATTCGATAGATACTTTTTAATCCATGTTAACAGTTATGCCTGAATACCAAACTGCTAGTTGCTCAAGAATTATTTTTCTATTTGTAATATCAAGGGTAGATTTTAGATCAAGAAATACGGTTTGCATGCCTGGGTTTGTGTTTGTTAAGTATTCTGCAAAACAGTGGTGACTGTATGTCCTTGGAGAAACCCATACAGTCTGGGGATAATTTGGCATTTATGCAATACATATGCCTGTTCAGTATTTTCCTCTCAAGTACTTTGCACAGACAGGAGGTCAAGGAAATGGGCCTGTTTTTTGTCAGTATTCGGTTAGGTATGGGAATGATTAATCTTTTAGTCCCCGGAGCTTGGGATGAGTCTATACAGGTGCAAAAGGGGTTGCCTGGTACCTGAGCAATGTGGCGAAGGACGCTGTAAGAAATCTTTGCCAGGGGCAGTTGCCTTACCTTTCAGAAGGGCATTACTTAGTTCTCACTCGGTTATTCGGCAAAGTCGGAGGGGTCAATAGCAGCACAGGCTACTGCTATATTAAAGTTCCTATCTATTTTCAACTTGTGAGTTGATATTTTATACCTTGTGGAAGTGAGTTTAACTGAGAATTCCTGGCCCACTGCTCTAGCAGCCCTATTAGCCTGTTCTTGTGGACGGTGGAAAATGCGGTGTTGTGAGAGCTTTACTGTCAGCCTATTAATTTTTTTTTCCATATGTCAGCCACAGAAGTTTGACTATTGATACCTTGCAAGAATTATTCCCAGTGTTTGCTACGAATCTGAATTTTTGGTTCTCTGAATTGGCTTTAAGAAACTGCAGAAGATTATCTGTCGTCTTACTATCTTTCTAATAATTAGCAAGCTTGGACCCATTTATGTTCCTTGGCCAGAATAGGGTCATTGATCCACCTGTTATAGTAGTCAGTGACAACTTTGATTAAATCCTGAGAGAATTTTTTAACAGTTGTTATTTCATAACTGTTGTTATTTCACAGACCGAGACTCGAACTCATGTCACTCCAGGTATCACACACACACACACACACACACACACACAAGTGTGTACAAATATAAATAAATATATATATATATATATATATATATATATATATATATATATACACACACACACACACATATATATGTATATATATATATATATATATATATATATATATATATATATATATATATATATGAATACATATACATATTATATATACCTATAAATGTGTGTGTGTGTATATATGTATATATATATTCATATATACCTATCTATCTATCTATATTATATATAACACTCACTGACCAGGACTCAAACCCCTTGCTACCCAAGTATGACCAGAGTGACCAGTACTAACCAACTATACCAAACATCCCCATTAAAAGGAGTGTGCAATTAGGATCTAACTAACTCCATAGACATTTCTCATACTAGAGTAATTACAAGGTTTTACACTCCCTGTGGTCACACGGCAAAAATTGATTTAGCAAACTGAAAGTATGTTTTTTTTGAAAGTGGGTTGTGTAGTATGGTTGTTTAGTACTGGTGAATTTTTTCATACCTGTAGTGACAATGGTTCTAGTCCCGGTCAGTGAGGGTTGTTGTTTATTGATATCAATGAAAAACTGCATTAATTCATCTCTCATATAATATATATATATATACATACATATAATATATATATATCTATATATATATATATATATATATATATATATATAATAAATATATACATATATAACATATACATACATAGATACATATATACATTATATATATATATATATATATATACATATATATATATATATATATATATATAATAATATATATATATATAAAACATATACATATACACATGTGTCTATATATATACTTACCACACACACACCTACGAGGTGAGACCCAGGCAGGAGCTCAATCTCTAGCTGTTCACGACAGGTTTGATAGATCTGTCCAAGCCACGACTTCCTAGATTGTCCCCACAGGCCTTCTCCACCCAGGACAGGATCATCCTGTGGGAAAATGAGGTGGCCATATAGCCTGAGTGGCGATCGCAGATTGTAACAGGTTCGTACCAGTCTCATCTCATGTCTCATTGCAACTGTTGTTTGAACATATGGTTCCGCCAATGTTACAAAAGGCATCAAGACGAGATTTTCCCAAGGCACAAGATAACGTCCAGGTTTCATTACCGTATAGTAAACTTGCAGTATCAGTGCCTTGAAGAGACGTAGGTTTCATGACCCCTGCTGCCAGGTTAATCCGTCCACTGACTTCCTGGTCTGACAGCCCAGAGAGATGAGCTACACTACTAAGGTATATAAAGCTCTCTGTGACCTCAGTATCCTTATCACAAGCACATCCCCCCTGAACAGGATCTCCTAACAAGCTGCCAAAGTCCTGGATCTTGGTCTTGGTCCAGGAGACCTCTAATCCCAGGGGCTTTGCGTGGGTTTTCACTCAAGGTCAAGGTTGGTAACTTTGATATTGCCGGGAGTTGGTCCACAGTGATTTTAGACAGCAGCTCTATCCAATATCCAGTCCATGCAAATGTTGAAAAATGTTGGTCCAAGAACACAGTCTTGCCTCACTCCTGAATTAACAGGGAAGAAGCTCGAAAGGTCCCCACCACACTTTACAGCACTTTCAGTACCAGTATACATTGATATTAATACAATAATCCTTGTTGGAATATCTCTTTGTCTCAGGATCTCCCAAAATGATTCGTGATGCACTGTATTAAATGCCTTCTTGAGTTCTACAATAACCCAAAGTTCCAGGATACGGTCTATTATGGACTTACCAGGAGTGAGTGCAGATTGCCTCTGGTACCTTAGCAAGTGTCCCCTAACACATCTCAGAAAGAGGTGAGTGAGAACCTTGCCACATGACAAGCATCTGCGGCTTCCAGTGTCTCCTGCGAGATGAATTTCTGTCTTGCTCTTGGGTGTTCAGCAATTGATTTGTGAGCTGCATCGAGCATTTCATGCTTAAAGGTGGCCCACAGAAGAACAGAGTTTTGAAGTGGACTCAGAGAGTACCCACAGCAAATCTATGATCAGTTCCATATATATATATATAATATTATATATATATATATATATATATTTTATATATATATATATATATGTACATATATATAATATATATATATATATATATATATATTATAATATATATATATATATAATATATATATATATTTACACACACACACCCCACACACACACACACACACACACCACCCACAACACACACACACACACAACACACACACACACACACACACACACACACACACACACACACAATATATATAATATTATATATATATATATATATAAAATATATATCATCATCATCAATAATGGTATGCTCATGTTTGAGCAGCCGTGGACCTCTCCACCATCCTTCGCCACTCAACTCGATCTTATGCTTCTTTCCACTTGTACCATCGACAGCCCGCAAATATCTTTGATGTTGTCGCTCAGTCTTGTCTTCGGTTTGCCTCTTCCTCTGTTTCCTATCACCATCCCTGTCAGCAAGTTTTTCTCAATACTTTTACTTCTCATCACATGACCAATAAACTTTAATTTCCTCCTGTTCAAGATGTCCAAAAGCCGGTCTTTACAATTTATTTTTCTCAGCACTTCATCATTCATCTTCTTCTCTGTCCAGCTAATACGCAGTACTCGTCTGTAACACCACATTTCAAAACTATTGATCTTTTTCTTGTCTATCTACTTCAGCACCCAACACTCAGAACCATATGATGCAACTGGGAAAACTAATGAGTTCAGTAACCTCAGCTTTGTCCGTAAGGTAATGCTTCGGTCTTTCCAGATGTTATTGAGAGCAACTGTGGCGTTTTTGGCAATAGCAATTCTTCTTTTTATCTCCGGTGAATCATATGTATTAGCTAAAACAGCTCCAAGATAAGTGAACTCTTTCACATTTTCCACAATCATTCCATTGATTGTAACATGTTCATCATTGTTCATTGCCGGTTATCTTTGAATCTTCATGATCTTAGTTTTCTTGGCATTAAGAAACAAGCCAGCCTTTTCGCTTGCTTCTCTAACTTTATCTAGTAATTGTTGTAGTTCATTGATACTGCTGGCAACCAAAACTATATCATCGGCGTACCTTAGATTTGATATTTTGTATCCTCCAACATCTACAGTTCCTTCAGAATTCTCTAGAGCACCTCTCATAATTGTTTCAGAATATATTGCTATGCCAGTGGGTCTTTGTCTCTGTGCGAAGCATGTGTTAACATGAAAAGGATGACCTGGGCATGTGTTAACATGAAGGGACCTGGGCAAACATGACGCAACTGGTTGTGAGCGGAGGAACAAGCCGAGAGACGGAGTTGGGTGCTGCTCCTGTGAAGACCTCGTGTGTGCCCTTGTGACCTGATAAATTTTGTGTTGCCTTGTTATAAGCTGTATCGTGCAGTGTGACCTTCCGGTTTCCCCCCTGTATTGTGCCTATAGGAAAGTGTACGGGTAAATAACTTGTGTAAATAAAGGAAAGACTGTCATTTTGTGTTTATTTCGTGCCCTGCCTCTCCAGGTGGCGTTTCCCCTCGTGGTGTTCTGGGGACGCTGTGGGCTCGGTGCCTCTTGGAGCTGTTCAGTGTTCACGACCTGAATATGCTGC
>NW_023657917.1:0-17500 GCF_015228065.2 Penaeus monodon
TTTTTTTTTTGTTTTTTCCTATTTTGGGCGTTGAGGTCTCCATGATTTTTTTTCATCTCTTTTAGGGATTTTTCTAAGTATTTTGGGAGAGAGTTATAAAAATGTCCTTTCTTCATCACTTGGCAATAGGGTTTTTGGTGCGTAGCTTGTTAATCAAATTTTTTATGAGTTTTGCTTGTATTCGACTTTTAAATGCATCATTTTTTGGGGGCTTCCCCATTAGTGCTTTTGCAGTTTTTTTTCGTGGAATCATAGAAACCCCGTGACTATAATTTCCTTCTTTTTTTCCCAAAAAAAAGAACTGTCTTTTTTTTCTTTAGTTTTAAAATTTCCTTATTTTTCCCCAATTTGGGCCTCACTTTTTCCCTATATTTGAATTTTGTTCTACCATTTCTTTTACAGCATATTAATTTACCTCTCTTTCATTTTTTACGTTCCACTTTCCGATTTTTAATGTTTTTCTTAATTGGATATTTTTTTTTTATCTCTTTGTCTTCCAATGCATGTTTAACATTGTCACCGGTTCCCCTACTAACGCGCCCCTTGAAAACCCCACGCGACGGGCGTGGGGTAAAAATTATCTTTTTGTTTTTAATTTTGGGTGTAGAGGTTTGTCGGAGAAAAAAAAAGTTGAGGGGAACCCCCCAGGCTCTTTCTAAACTCGCAGTCTCCAACTAACTGGAAAAACTATCTTGCTGCTTTTAAAACTTTCCTGTAATCGCCAGACATTTATTTGGTGAAACCAGAAATCAGTAAATTGAGGTTTTTTTCCCCAGATATCCACTGCCTCTGCCGACAGTTTCACCGCAACCCTGAAATAGGGAGCTAATGGGGTGTTTCCCCTTGTTCAAGGAACCCAGGGGCAGTTTATTGTTTACCCAGGAAAAATATATATAAATAATATAAAAAATATATTATATATATATATAATTTATAATATATAATATATACATTATATAAATTATAATTATATATTTTAATTATATACATATATATACTACATACCCTTTTGTAATTAAAATGTATCCGAACGCTCACCCACTTTTCCTTTCGTTTTTTTTAAAAACCTGTATAAAAGATGAATTATAAAAAGTGAAGATTTTGGGCTAAATGCAAAATTCCCCATCTCCGGAGAAATTAGATTTTTCGGTTTGAGCAGACGCCCGTTTAACTGGGCTCCTGAAAATTTTCCGAATGAGTGGGAAAATTTAAAAAGATGGAAAAGGAAGCTGAAAAAAAAAAGGGAAAAGGAAGAGGTAAACAAAAAAGTTGAACTAAAGGGACCACACCAAAAACAAAATAATATTATATATTATATATATATATATATTTAAAAATTATATATATATATTATTTATACTACTACATTTGCATACATACTACATACACACACACACCACCCTTTAATATCTTACATCTATAGCATATCTATATCAATATCTCTACACAAACACACCCCCAACACACCCACACACACACACCACACACACACACACCACAGTATAAGAGCCCGTCATAAAAGACCCCGTCTTTTACAAAATGTCAACAGAATTATATTATGAAACAATTACATATATAATTATATATATATATATATATTATATATAATATATATATAATATATAGTCATATTATATATGTTGTGTATATATATATAAAATATTATATATTATATATATATATATAATATATATGGTGGTGTGTGGGGGTTTTGTGTGTGTGTGTGTGTGTATGTATATAAAAATATTAAAATATAAAATTATATATATTTAATATATATATATATATATATATATAAAATATAATTATATAATATATAATTATATTTATATTTTATACACTTTATATTTTTTTTCAGGGAGGGAAGGATTGAAACCCACCTATGCAGTATTTCATGGTCATAGGCAATTGCGGGTAAATCTCCCGTTTGCTGTTTTTCCTTTTGCTCAGGGGATTCAGAAACACTAAACACACGACTAAGGGAAAAAGGGCAAAAAAATGGAAGCAGGAAGCGAAAGACATTTTAGCGAGGTAAAGCTAAAAAGCTTAAATACTTAGTCAATTGAAAAATAGATAAATAATAAATTAAAATAATAACAAAATTATTTGAAACAAGACGTGGAAAGAATGTTTTTTTTTGGTCTCCAAAAAGAAATGTATGTTGCTAATGCTTACCCTGGTTAAAAAACGTTGCAATTATTTCTTTGCGTCCTGCTGAAACTGTTCAAAGGGAAAGAATGCTGCGCCCCTTTGTTTAATGGCTGTAGAAAATCAGGGGGGTATATAATGCGAAGACTGGGAACAATATCCATTTTAAACCCAACGCAATATAATGTTGACAAACCAACAGCGATCCCGGCGACCAAGAGGGGGAAAAAATCCTCGCTTCCCCCTACGAATGAACCCTCCAAGACACAATAACACCCGCACGACAATTTAAAACCCCACGAGTCCATTGTTTTGACCCATAAACTCAAAAAAAGACCGAGGGAAAAATTGTGAAAACGTTCGGGCTTCGGGAAACTTTTTTTTTCCGGCGCTTCGTCGGACCCCAAAGTAATCCAAGGTTTGTTTTCGTAAACATTTGCTTACTAAAAACCTTAACCTCCTTTCTCTCGCGCGAGAAAACGGACACCGCTGAATAAGACCTGTATGGCAAACCCCCGGCGGCAAGGAACGACCCCCTTGGGCGTGCATATTGCTCGTACTCGAGGTGTGTAGTATATGTATGTATAAAAAAATATTTACATTATATTTGGTATTAATAATGTTAATGTATATCATACATGTAAGGATTCACATACACAAAAATTTAATTAGCATTTTTCAACGACTTCACCCCGCGCCGCCGAACGAGCCCCCCTACTCCCCGCATGCAGTCCCCTGGCCAAAAGGGGATCTGTCCCCCGGGCCCCGCTCAGCCCCTTTCTGCTGGCGAAAAACCTGCACCCCCCACTGTGCGAAAACGTTGAGAAAATTCCCCCGAGTTGGAGTAAAATAAAATTGTTCTCCGCGTCCGCGCCCCGCAATGCAGACGAATAAAGAGTGCACGACCTGCAGCGTCGTCCGAAAAAAGGGGGATCTCGGCCCCTTTTTTTACGCAGCATTATCGCCGGACATCAGACGTAGTCTCTGGCAGTGATTCCGGGGATTTCTTTGCGTAAAAATTTCGCTCAAAATTTTACATCACATATCCTCGCATATGATTTTTCCCCCAGAAAAAACGATTTATGCTAAAATTAACATTCCAGAAACTGGGTTTACATCCTTTTCCGAGGGGATTTAGAAGGCTTTTGTGATGACATTTGGGCGAGACAGGGGAAACCTCCCCCCTTTTTCCCGTCTCTTGGAGTTTCCCCGGGGGGAAGCGCATCGGGGGTTCGTCCCGGAAGGAGGGGGGTTGAACCTTGATGTTTGGGCAGCCGGGAGGGGCAAGCCACCCATCTCTCCTCGAAATAGGCCGCTAATTGCTCAAGGAAGTTGGGAAATCTTTAATGCCAGATGCGACTTCTTGGGAGCCAAAATGCTGACAAAGGGGAAATGAAATCTTCTGCAGCTGTCTGAAATAATACATTAGCTAAAATGCAAAAAAAAAACATTATTTTTCTAACTGTATTTTTTTTTTTTTTTCCTTTTTTCTTGCTTGTTCTGTCCATGGGGAAATAAAAATATAATTTTTGCCCTTAAAAAAATGTGCATTTCATGATAAAAATAATAATTGGTAAATCCTTTTGGATTCGCAAAAGCATCGTTATTATTCTCGGCTCGCACACCCAATTTTTAATTAAAAATAACACAAATTTTTTTTTAGGAAAAGAAAAGGTGTGTTTTTGTACGCAAAAATTCTAAAAGCAAATCAATACTACTGCGGCCAATATAAAAAGAGCTAGACATACAACTTTTTCGTTTTTTGTATTCTGATAAGACATATTCCGGGCATTTAAAACCCAATAAATTCAGTAGTGCACGCTTTTTATAATCATCATATTATAACGTGATGGATGAAAATGAGGGGGGTAAAGATTTAAAATTTCTTTTGATAAAAAAAAAAAAATAATGATACAACAGTAATGAGATGATGATGATGATGATAATGATGATGATATGATATGAGAATATGATGATAATTTTATGATGATGATGATGATGATAAGATAATGATGATGATAAAGATGATGATGATATGAGATGATAATGATGATATGATGTGAGATGTTATGATGAATGATATAAAAGATTGATATTTTTTATATATAAAGTGATGGGGGTGGGGTTGGGGGGGGGGTTTTTTTGATCATAATGAAAAAAAAAATAAGAAAGATAACAAATAAATAACAATATAATAATAATATAATATAATAATAAAAATAATAATAATAATAATAAATAACAACATTTTTTTTTTATCATTATTTTTTATTTTATTATTATTATTATTATTATTATTATTATTATTATTAGTTTAAAAATTAATTATATTATTAAAAAAAAATATAATATAAATAAAATAATGATAAAATAATAATAATAACAATAATAATAAAATAATATAAAAAAATAATAATTTTTAACATTAATAAAAATGGTTAACGATAATAACTATAGTAAAAAGATAATAACAATAAATTTGATAACAATGAAATAAAAACTTAAAATATTAATAATAAAATTGCACACCAAACAAAAAAAACACAACGTCAACAAAAACAGCGGATCCCCTCAGACCGGGGCTGATTTTTGCCCACACTGCTGACGCCTGTACGCGCCCGCCGCTTCACAGGCACTGGCAAAGCGACCCCGCACGCATGGCTGCTTTGTGGCGAAATAAGCCCTCCTCCCATCTTGCGCAGCAGGGCTCTTGCAACAACCTCGGAATTTTTTCCATTTTTAAAACCCATTTCACTGCATTCAATGTATGCTGCTCTGAAAAACTTGCTCGTTTTTCTGATTTTGTGTGGGGTTTTATTTTTTTGCCGTCCGGCGCGCTGTGGTGGATGGTGTTTTGTTTGCTTTTGTCTCCAGGGAAAATTCTCCGCGACGAGATATTGAGGTCCCGGAAACGAAAGGGTTACTCTGTATTTAGGCGAGTTTTTATTTTTTTTTTTTTTTCCGCCGCTCTACTACACTGTCTTTGGGCGCACGGTCAAAAACTTTTTTCAATTATTTCCCTGGTTTTTGTTACTGTACTGGGATTTTCATATCATTCTCCTGGCGATCTTTATTGGCTAAATGGCTTTCAAGAGAAACGATCGTCGCGCGAATAAATTTTTCTTTTTTAATTTATTTTTTTTTATTTTTTTTCTTTTTCTTTTTTCTTCTTTTTTTTAGCGCACATTTCGTTCTGGTCGCGAAAAAAAAGAATAATATTTAAAAACACTTCATTCAATCAAATAAATTTCTTATTGTCGATCTTTTTTCTTTGGCTTTGGTAAAACAAAAACATCGGGGGGGCAAGTGATATACAATCGTATATAATACGCCGGTTTTTTTTTTTTTTTTTTTTTTTTTCAAAATTTTGTGTTGCATACATATAATCAGGCGAAATGTAATAAATTGACATCAAAATTTTCTGAACTTCATTACGTATCAGAAAAGTTTACCGTGCCAGAAGGGAAAAACACGCTTACGCGTTTTGGGGACGAAATCACGAATACGCGCCGCACAGTAATACTCCGCACCCCAAAATTTCTTTGTTTTGTTTTTTCACTTTGGCCCAACCGCGACGCTCGTCCTCAAAAGGGGCGATTTGGGGGAAATTATAAGCAAAACATAGACACGAAAATAAACGAGGAAAAATTTTCTTTTTGCTAATTCTACACTGCACTTTTACACTGAAGGTTACACACACGCACTATTATTCACCTTTCAAGCCACGTTCAAACAATGAAACCCTACGTGTCGGTGGGAGGGGGGGTTTGTGCACTGAACGCTCGTGTGTGTTTGGGTGTGTGCGTGTGTGTGTGTTGTGTGTTGTGTGGGGGTTTTGTGTTTTTTGTGTGTGTGGGGTGTTGTGTTGTATGTGTGTGTGTGGTGTGTGTGTGTGGGGGTTGGGTGGGGTTTTGGGTTTTTGTGTGTGGGTGTGGGGGGTGTGTGGGGGTTGGTGTGTGTGTGATTGCATATCTTTTTATTTTGGGTGAAAAGAAAAACTATAAAGTCAACTTTTTTCATAAATGGACCCCTTTTTTTTTTTTTTTTTTTTTTTTTTTTTCCTGGGGGGTTTTTTTTTTAATACAAAATTCGTGCCAAAAGAGGAAATCCCTTTTAAAAAGTTTCGCCCCTTTTTTTTACTTTTAAAATGTTTACATAAAACCAAAAAGGAAAAAGGTGGGGAAAAGGGGGCTGCTCCATTTGGACAGAAAGGAATAAGCTACAATTTGGCCCCTAATTATCTTTCCAAAGGAAAAAAAAAAAAAAAAAGGGAAAAAAAAACAAAAAAGGGTTGTGACCGGTTAGGCCCCCCTGCTTCCCCAGTTAAAAGTTACAATGACAGTGGAATTTTAAATTGAAATTGCAAACATCACTTTTTTTTGATTTCCTTGTTTTTTTTTCTGAAAAAAGAAAAGGAAAAAAAAAAGTAAAAAAAACCCTCCCCTTTTTCGTTTGACCCCGGTTTGGGGTGCTCATATAAAAGTCATAACATACACAAAATTGGAAAAAAATTGAATACTTTAATAAATTTATTATTCTTTATTTTAATTAATAAAAAAATTTTTAATTTTAAAAGAATTAATAAACAATTTTAAATTTTTCAAACTAATATTTATTAATTCTTATTTAATATCTAATAATACAAAATTAAAAAAATTTAAAAATATTATAATATATATATAAAATTTTATTTATATAATATTATATGTAACTTTTATATATATAAAATTGTATATATATAGAATATAATTAATGAAAATAAGTAAATATATTTTTTTATAGATATATATTTATATAATAGTTTATAAATATATAATATAAAAATATATAATATTATATTAATATATATATAATATATATATTATGATAATATATATTATATATTATATGTATATGCAAGTGTTTGTTTGCGCGAATGGGTGTAGTAATGTATCTTTTTAATGACATCTCCATAATATCAGGCAAAAATGAAAAATTCGCCCGGGGTTTTTATTTAATTTTTTTCCAACTTTCCAAAACCCTTTTCTGTCCATTCAGCCATAAACTAAGCGCAGGCATAAATAACACCGTCGATCGTTTTCAAAAACGTATTTTCAATATTCACCTTTCCTACTGCCCCCTTTGATTAGTGACTTGTGGCTACCCCGGGGGAACAGGGGGAAGGGCCCGGGGTCACGCATCAGACGAGATCGGTTTTTTTGTCTTTTTTCTTTTTTTTTCTTTTTTTCACAGGGGAAAAATATCACGTTTGGTTTTCCCAAATTTTCAGCGATATCCCCCTACCTGTCATTGTCATTTTTAACAGGGGATTTCACGTCTTTCCCCATCACTTTTCCTTTCTGTGCGTTATCGCTGGCAAGGTCATTTAAAAGATAATAAAAAAGGGACGAACCTTTTAGTAACTTTTTCCCTCGTAAAATGGGGGCAGCGAATGCATGCCCCCCTTTAAAGGGCAAATTTTAAAAACCCTTTCAGTGTGGAAAGCGCATCTAATAGGAATTTAACATTTTTTTGGGGCTATCGTTATATTGTATTAAAAAGGGAGTCCGTTATGTAAAATTTGCTTTATTCTTTCATTTAAGCCAAAGAAAACTATGCAATCACACACACCACACACAAAACCACACACCACACACCACACACACCACACACACACACAAACACACACACACACACACACACACACATAACACCACACAACACAAAAACACACACCAACCCCAACAAAAACCCCAACACACACACACACCACACACACACACACCCCACACACAGCGTTCAGTCGACATCCACCCCCTCCCCACGCACACGACGGTTCCTTTTTTAAACGTTGGTTTGAATATGCGTGAATACATATGTGCGGGGTGAAACCCTTCAGCGTAAAAGTGCAGTTTAAAATTAGCAAAAAGAAGAATTATTCCTCGCCTTTAGTTTCGTTTCCCTATGTTTTGCTTATAATTTCCCCCGATCGCCCCTTTGGGGACGAGGTCGGTGTCGGGGGCCAAAGGAAAACAAAACAGAAGAAAATTGTGTGCGTGAGTATACGTGCGTGCCGTATTCGTGAGTTCTTTCACAACGGAAAGCTGTGTCCCTTCCTGTGTCACGGAAACTTTTCTGATACTGTAAATTAAAGTATCAAAAAATTGATGTCTTTTTACTTACATTTTTCGCCTGATTATTTTTGGGCAACACAAAATTTAAAAAAAAAAAAACAAAAAAAAAACGGGTATTATATTCGATTGAATATCATTGCCCTCCACTCGTGTATTGATTACCAAATCCCAAAGAAAAAAGATCGCCCAAAAACTGAAATTCCCTTTGCTTAATAAAGCTGATTTAAATTTTAAACTGCTTTTTTCGCGACCCAGAAAAATGTGCGCAAAAAAAGAGAAAAGAAAAAGAAAAACAAATAAATAAAAAACAAAATAAAATAAAAAAAAATTTATTCCCCGGACGATTTTTTTTTTCTCTCTGAAACCCTTTTAGCCAAAAGATCGCCATGGACATGAATGAAAGCCAGTATCAGAAACAAAAAACCACGTAATAATTGAAAAAAATGTTAGACCGTGCACCAAGAACCGTGTACGACGGGGGAAAAAAAAAAAATAAAAGAACCTCGCCTAAACTACAGACGTAACCTTCGTTTCCGGGACCTCATACCCGTCGCGGAAAATTTTCCCCGGGAATATAAGCAAACAAACACACCCATCCACACACGCGCGCACGACGGCAAAAAACAAACACCCGAACACAATATCAAAATAAGACAATTTTCAGAAAGCAGATACATTGAATGAGGAAATGGTTTTTTACAATGGAAAAAATTTTCCCCGAGGTTGTTGCAAGACCCCTGCTGCGGAAAAAGGGGAAGGGGAGGCGTTTTTTCGCCCAAAGCACCACGGGGGGGTCGCTTTGCCAGATGCCGTGAGAGCGGCCGGCGCGCTCACGGGCGCCGCATTTCGGCAGAATCAGCCCGGGTCCTGAGGGATCCGCTTTTGTTGTTGACGTTGTTGTTTTTTTTTTGTTGCGGGCAATTGTTTTTATTAATATTATTATATTTTATTATTTCATTGTTATCAAAATTTTTGTTTTTATTTTTTTACTATATTTTTATTTTAACCCCTTTATTAATTTTATAAATTTTTATTATTATTATTATTATTATTTTATTTTATTATTTTATTATTTTCATTATTATTTTATTGTTTTATTATTTTATAATAATAATAGTAATAATAATAATAATAATATAATAATATAATAATAATATATAATAGATAAAAAAAATTTTTATTATTATTATTTTTATTATTTTTATTATTATTATTATTATATTTTTTATCTTTGTTTTTTCTTTTTCTTTTTTATTTTTCTTTTTATTTTTTCATTTGATCATAAACACCACCCCATACCACCACCATCTCATTTTCATATCATATCCTCATCATATCATCATCATCATCCCCAATCTCATCATCATATCATTATCATCATCATCATCATCATCATCATCATCATCATCATATCACATCTTACTGTTTTATCATTTTTTTTTTTTTTATTATCATAAATGAAATTTAATCATTATCCCATATCTTATCTATCATTTTATAATATTGATGTTACTAATAAAGCGTGCATACTGAAATTTTTATCGGGGTTTAATGCTGAAAATGTCATTTTTCAAAATACAAAAACACGAAAAAATTGTAGTCTAGCTCTTCTTATATTGGGCCCCGTCAGTACTTGATTTTTCTTTTTGAATTTTTGCGCTACAAAACACCCTTTTTTATTTCCCAAAAAAAAATTCATGTATTTCAAACTAAAAATTGGATAGTGCGGCACGAAATAAAACGATGCTTACGAAACCAAAATGGATTTTCCAATTCATTTTTTTTTCATGAAAAATGCACATTTTTTTAAGGGCAAAATAAATTTTTATTTTCCCCCCTGGGCGAACAAGCAAGAAAATAGGAAAAAGAAAAAAATACATTAGAATATAATGTTTTTTCTTGCATTTTTAGCTTGTATTATTTCAGACAGTGCAGAAATATTACTTTCACTTTTTTCACATTCTGGCCTCCTAAGAAGTCGTCAGTCTGTGCATTACAAAATTTCCCAAATTCCCTTAGCAATTTGCGGGCCCCATTTCGAGCGAGAGATGCGTGTGGCTCTGCCCGTCCGGGCTGCCCAAACATAATGGTTCAACCCCCCTCCTTTCCCGGGGATCGACTCCCCCAAAGCCTTTTCCCCCCGGGAAACCCCCCAAGAGACGGAAGCCCCGGGGTTTCCCCCTTCTCGCAAATGTCACTCAAAAAGCGGGTTTCTAAAACCCGCCAATGGGTGTAACCGAGTTCGAAAGTAATTTCAGCATAAATCGTTTTTTTCTGGGGGAAAAATCAATCGCATGGGTATGTGATGCTAAATTTAGAGCGAAAATTTTTCTGCAAAAGAAATCCCCCAATCACTGCCCGAGACTACTCTGTGTCCGCGAAATGTCTGCCTAAAAAGGAGCCGAGACCCTTTTTCGGACCCTGCCGGTTACACTCTTTTTACTCTGTATTGCGGGCCGGGACGGGAGA
This sequence comes from Penaeus monodon, assembly GCF_015228065.2. Classification (NCBI taxonomy): domain Eukaryota; kingdom Metazoa; phylum Arthropoda; class Malacostraca; order Decapoda; family Penaeidae; genus Penaeus; species Penaeus monodon. The sequence goes on from NW_023657917.1 coordinate 10,731, forward strand.
AAATTTTATTTTTCCTCCCAAATCGGACTTTTAAAATTATCGCACGTGGGGGGCGGCTGCATGGGATTTCGCCACAGAAGGCGCTGAGCGGGCCGGGCGACAGATCGCCTTTTGGCCAGGGGGCCCGCATGGCGGGAGTAGTGGGGTCGTTTTGGCGGGGCAGACTGAAGTCGTTGAATACATGCATACATTAATTTTGGTATTTAGACATCCTTTCATTTTTAAAAACCCATGTACATTATCTATATACCTAAAAAAATACATGTACATATATTGTTTAAAACATATACATACCCCTACGAGTACACAATATGCACCCCCAAGGGGCCGTTTTCCCCTTTCCGTCCGGGTTTTCCCATAAGGGCTATTCGCGGGGTCCCTTTTTCCGCGCGGATGAAAGGAGGTTAAGATTTTAGTAACAATGTTTACGAAAACAAACTTGGATTACTTTTGGCCTCGAGAAGGCCCGGAAAAAAAAAGTTTCCCCAATGCCCGAACGTGTTTTACAATTTTCCCCTCGGTCTTTTTTTCAGTTTATGCTGCAAAAAAAGACTGTAGGGTTTTAAATTTTCGGGGGTGTTTTTTTGTCATTTGAGGTTTTTCGTAGGGGGAAGCGAGGGGTTATTTCCCCCCTCTGGGCGCCGGGATCGCTGTGGTTTTTTAACATATATTGCGTTGGGGAAAACTGGATATTGTTTTCCCTCATTTCGCATTATATACCCCCTGACTTTTCATACAGCCATTAAGCAAAGGGGGCGCATGACTTCCCCTTTTGAACGTTCTGCAGGCCTTACGCAAAGAAAAAAAAAAGCATACGTTTTTTATACCAGGGTAAACATTAGCAAAAACTACATTTTTTAGGGAGAAAACCCAAAAAGAACATTTTTTTCCACTCTTTTTTTACAAAAATTTTTATTATTTTTAATTTTTCATTTATTATTATCAAATTTACCCAGTATTCTACAGCTTTATAGCTTTTACCCACGCTAACAGTCTTTCCGCTTTCCCGCTTCCCTTTGGTTTGCTCTGTTTCCCTTTGTCGTGTGTTTTGTGTTTCTGAATCCAGCCTGACAAAAAGGGAAAAAGCAAACGGGTAGATTTACCAGCATTGCCTATGACCATGAAATACTGCATAGGTGGTTGCAATTATTTCCCCTCCCTGAAAAAATTTAAATATAATATGTGTATATAATATATAAAATATAATATATATATATATTATATATTATATATATATATATATATATATATTATATATATATATATATATTTATACCCCACACACCACAAAACCCCACACACACACACACACACAACACCACACACACACCACAACCACATATATATATATATATATTATATATTATATATATATAAAATAGTATTATTTATTATATATATATATATATATATAATATATATATATATATATATAAAATATATATTATATACACACCACACACATATATAAAATTACCCCACACACACCACCCCACACACACACACACACACACACACACATATATATATATATATATAGTATATATATATATATATATATATATTATATATATATTATATTTTTGTATTCATAATATTATTCTTTTTACATTATGTAATTGACTGGTCTTATACTGACGAGGCTCTTGATCTGTGTGTGTGTGTGTGTGTGTGTGTGTGTGTGTAGAGATATTGATATAGATATAGCTATAGATGTATAGATATATATGGTTTGTGTGTGTGTGTATGTACGTATGTATGCAAATGTATGTATGTATATATAATATAATATATATATATATATATATATATATCTATATATATATATATAAAATATATTTAGTATATATTATATATATATATAAAATATATATATATATAAAATATTTTAATTTTAATATATTTGTTTTTGTGTGTGTGTGTCCCTTTAGTTCAACTTTTCTGTTTACCTTCTTCCTTATCCCTTTTTTTTCTTCAGTTTCCCCTTCTTCCATCTTTCTAATTTCCGACTCATTCGAAATTGCAGTGAGCCTCATTTTAATACGGGCGTCATGCTCAAACGCAAAAACTCTAATTTCCTCCGGCAGATTGGCGAATTATGCATTTCAGCACAAGTCTTCACTTTTTTCAAAACTTTCATCTTCATACAGCTTTTAAAAAAATCGAACGGGAATAATTGTAAATGAGCTTTTGGGATACATTATGAATTACAAAGGATATGTACGTTATATATATATATATATATATATATATTTATATATATATATATATATATATATATATATATAATTATATATATTTTATATATATATGTTATATAAAATTTTTTGTCCTGGGTAAGACAATAAACTGCACCCTAGGGTACCCTTGAACAAGGATTGCTCCTATTAGCCCCCTATCCCAAAGGGTTGCGGTGAAACTGTCGGCAGCAGGGCAGTGGATATCTGGTGAAACACCTTCAGTTCTACTGTTTACTGGTTTCACCAAAAAATATGTCTGGCTATTACAGTGAAATTTTTTTTTTTAAAAGCGGCAGAGATAGTTCCTCCTATTTAGACGGAGACTGCGAGTTGAGAAGGAGCCGGGGGGATTACACTCAACTTTTATTTTCTCCTGACAAACCTCTACACCAATGTTTAAAATACAAAAATGATAATTTATACCACATCGCCCGTCGCGTGGGTTATCAAGGGGCGCGTTAGTCAGTGGGCAACCAGGCTGAAAATGTTAAACATGCATCTGGAAACAAGAAGATAAAGAAAACATGTCCAATTAAGAAACACATTAAAAATCGAACGTGGAACGTAGGAAAATAAAAGAGATGGTAAATTACATACTGTCTGTAACGAATGGATAGATACACATTCAAATACTAGGAATAATTTGAGGCCAATTGGAAAAGAAATGGAAGTTTCAAACAAGAAAACAAGACAGTTCTTTTTTCTGGAAAAGAAAAGGAAATTATAGTCACGGAGTTGCTATGATTCTCACAAAAAAACTGCAAATGCACTAATTGGGTACAGCCCCATAAATGATCGCATTTTAAAAGTCAGAATACAAGCAAAACCTCATAACATTAGTATTATAAAAATGCTACGCACCAATATTGCAAGTGATGAAGAAATGTAAATTTTTTAATAACTCTCTCCAAGATACTTTAGACACAATCCCTAACAGAGATGTAAAAAATCATGGGAGACCCAACGCCAAAGTAGGAAAAATTATCTAAAAAATGGGGAAAATTCGGCCTTGGAGATAAAAATGAAAGAGGTAAAGATTTAATTGAATTCTGTAGTACAATAATCTAGTATAGCCAATAATTGTTCCAACACCACCAAGACACTTGTACACGTGGTTTTCACCAGCAAAAGAACACGCAACCAAATGGACTACATTGTGCTGAACCAAAAATGGAAAAGTTGCATAAAAAATGCAAGACAAGACCTGGTGCCGACTGCAACAGTGACCACCAACTACTAACTATCGACTTTAAATAAGACTCAAAAAATGGAGCGTCCAACTGGATATCTGAAAACACTAAGTGAAATTGAAACAAGAAGATGCCTAAAATCAAGGGTATCAATAATCCAGTTGAAAAAGTAATTTACAAAAAAAAAATAAAAAAATTCAAAGATTATTGCGACAAGATAAGGAAAATATTTAAATGAACTTGCCAGAAAATTTAAAACTGTTTCTATCAATAAGAAAACAAAAGAACTCTACCAAGGAGTACGAAACATCACACGAAAAATTTTAAAACTACAATGGACACTATCAAAACTGAAGATGGACTTGTTTTATGTGATGGGAAAAAAAGTCAAAGATAGATTGAATCAATATAGATCAAACCAAAACAAAAAGAATAAAGATATAACAAAAACATTAATTAACTCAATGACAACGAAGATGAACCACCGCCACTGCTAGAAAAAAGTTATAAAAGCCATAAAGAAGTAAAGAATACAAGAGCCCCAGAATAGATGAAATAACATAGAACTAATTAAGAATGCTGGCGAAAGTGTTTGATACTTCTTCTACAAACTCTTTACAAAAATATGGAATAAAAGAAGATGGCCAAAGACTGGGTAAAATCAAACTTTACCCCATACCTAAAAAGGTGACGCCCCTCCAATGCAACAAAAATAGGACAATTGCATTAATAAGTCACAGCAGCAAATTTTGTTGAAAATTATTGCTGAAAGAAAGAAGTTGAAGTTAAGAGAGGAAATTGCAGACGAACAAGCAGGGTTTTCGCCCTGGAAAAGGTACCAAAACCAAATTCTAAAACTAAAATTGATCATAGAGAAACAGAGAACATCAAAAAGACCTATACCTGTGTTTCATCGATTATGTGAAAGCTTTTTATACTGTTGATCACGATATCCTCTGGAATAACATGAAAGATATGAAGTTTCCAAACACATCATCCAACTAATAAAAGCCATGTATGACCAAAAACAAGCTGCTGTAAGAACACTTATGGGTTAACAGAATGGTTCGAAGTCAAACAGGAGTGCGACAGGGTTGCATTTGTCCCGCTCCTCTTAACATATATTCTGAAACAATTATGAGAGGTGCTCTAGAGAATTTTGAAGGAACTGTGGATGTTGGAGGATACAAAAAATCAAATCTGAGATACACCGATGATATAGTTTTGATTGCCAGCAGTATCACTGAACTACAACAACTACTAGATAAAGTTAGAGAAGCAAACGAAAAGGCTGGCTTGTTTCTTAATGCCCAAAAAAACTAAGATCATGAGATTCAAAGATAACTGGCAATGAACAATGATGAACATGGTTACAATCAATGGAATGATTGTGGAAAATGTTTAAAAAGTTCACTTATCTTGGAGCGGTTTTAACTAATACATATGATGATTCCCCCGGAGATAAAAAGAAGAATTGCCATTGCCAAAAACGCCACAATTGCTCTCAATAACATCTGGAAAGACTGAAGCTTAACCTTACGGACAAAGCTGAGGTTATTGAACTCATTAGTTTTCCCAATTGCATCATATGGTTCTGAGTGTTGGGTGCTGAAGTAGATAGACAAGAAAAAGATCAATAGTTTTTGAAATGTGGTGTTACAGACGAGTACTGCGTATTAGCTGGACAGAGAAGAAGACGAATGTAAGTGCAGGAAAATAAATTGTAAAGACCGGCTGTTGGCCATCTTGAACAGGAGGAAATTAACGTTTATTGGTCATGTGATGAGAAGTAAAAGTATTGAGAAAGACTTGCTGACAGGGATGGTGATAGGAAACAGAGGAAAAGGCAAAACCCAAGACAAGACTGAGCGACAACATCAGGATATTTGCGGCTGTCGATGGTACAAGTGAAAGAAAAGCGTAAGATCGAGTTTAGGGGGCGAAGGATGGTGGAGAGGTCCACGGCTGCTCAAACATGAGCATGCCGTTATTGATGATGATATATATATATATATATATATATATAATATATATAATATATATAAAATATATATATATACATTTTATATATTGTATATATATCTATATATATGTATAAATATATGTATATATATTTCATATTTTTTTAACGGTAGGTTCATGTTTGAGCCGCCGTGGTCACAGCATGATACTTAATTGTAGTTTTCATGTTGTGATACTCTTGGAGTACGTGGTAGGGTCCCCAGTTCCTTTCCACGGAGAGTGCCGGTGTTACCTTTTAGGTAATCATTCTCTCTATTTTATCCGGGCTTGGGACCAGCACTGACTTGGGCATACGTACATTTATATTTATATTATACACACACATAAACACACACACACACACACACAACACGCCACCCCAGCACGCACGCACACATGCATACATACATATATACATACATATGCACACACACACACACACACACACACACACACACACACACACACACAAACACACACACACACACACACACACACACACACACACACCACACACACACAACACACACATCACACACACACACACACACACACACATACACACAAAACACACACACACCCCCACACACACACACATACATACATATATACATACACACACACACACACACACACACACACACACCACACCACACACACACACACACACACACACACACACACACATATATACATACAACTGATACAAAATATATATAAACAGCAATACATGTAGATAAAATTACATCAATCTGAATTCATGATCAAATTTTACACATAAAGTGACGTGATATTTTTGCTCGGCCGAAAGCGAGGAAATTGAATCATTTGATCCCAAGGCAGCGCACGGGATCGATATGTTGATTTTTATTATTACTAATTTCTGTTCGGCAGCAGCAGCGGATGTACTCTGGCGATATTGCAGTTAATTTTGCGTGATCCTTGCAGTTAAATTACATGATGCGCTAGAGTAACTCTCTTTGCATGTTTATATTTACGTTCCTTCTTGTCAGTTTAATGAGCTGGAGGCAATGCGAAAAATATTAATGAGACGTTTACCTGTGCTTCCAGAGATGAAAATTCAAGTTCAAAGAGAGTTATGGACGTTTGAGAGTCGGTGCGATTTGCTGCGCCTGGTGGCGAACCGACGAACAGCTGTTTGTCATTGCTACAAGCCAGCCCGCAGCCGCCAACTATTGCCGTATGAAAGCTATTGCTCAGAACCATCATGCATCACCAATGGGTGTAAATACGGAAAAGTTCATCCATTGGCGCGCATACCTGACAAACCGAAAACCGAAAATCCCCAAACCAATTAAACTCCAGCACTAGATAACTG
>NW_023657917.1:22500-25908 GCF_015228065.2 Penaeus monodon
TAACATGTTCATCATTGTTCATTGCCATTTTATCTTTGAATCTTCATGATTTTAGTTTTCTTGGCATTAAAAAACAAGCCAGCCTTTTCGTTTCCCTTCTCTAACTTTATCTAGTAGTTGTTGTATTCAGTGATACTGCGGGCAATAAAAACTATATCATCGGTGTATCTCAATTTGATATTTTTATCCTCCAACATCCACAGTTCCTTCAAAATTCTCTAGAGCACCTCTCATAATTTTTTTCAGAATATATGTTAAAGAGGAGGGGAGACAGAATGCAACCCTGTCGCACTCCTTGTTTGACTTCGAACCATTCTGTTAACCCTAAAGGGGTTTTCTTACAGCAGCTTGTTGTTGTCATACATGGCTTTTATTATTTTGATGATGTTTTTGGGAAAATTCATATCGTTCATGTTATTCCAGAGGATATCGTGATCACAGTATCAAAAACTTTTACATAATCGATGAACACAGGTATAGTCTTTTTGATGTTCTCTGTTTTACTCTATGATCAATTTTAGATTTAGAATTTGGTTTCTGGTACCTTTTCCCGGGCGAAACCTGCTTGTTCGTCTGCAATTTCCTCTCTTAACTTCAAATTCATTCTTTTCAGCAATAATTTTCAACAAAATTTTGCTGCTGTGCTTATTAATGCAATTGTCCTATTATTGTTGCATTGGAGTGCGTCACCTTTTTTTTGGGATGGGAGTAAAGATTGATTTTACCCAGTCTTCTGGCCTCTTCTTTTATTCCATATTTTTGTACAGAGTTTGTAGAAAAGTATTCAACACTTTCGCCAGCATTCTTAATTAGTTCTACTGTTATTTCATCTATTCCGGGGCTCTTGTCTATTCTTTACTTCTTTTATGGCTTTTATAACTTCGTCTAGTCAGTGCGGTGGTTCATCTTCGTTGTCATTGAGTCAATTAATGTTGTTGTTAGATCTTTTTTCTTTTTGTATAGGTTGGGAAAAATATTGATTCCACTATCTTTTACTTCTTTCCATCACATAAAACAAATCCATCTTCAGTTTTGATAGTGTCCATTGTAGATTTAAATTTTCGTGTGATGTTTCGTACTCCTTGGTAGAGTTTTTTTAGTTGTCTTATTGATAGAACAGTTTTAAATTCTCTGGCAATGTTTTATTTAAATATTTTTCCTTATCTTGTCGCAATAATCTTGAATTTTTTTTATTTTCTTTTTTGTAAATTAAATTTTTCAACTGGATTATTGATACCCCCTTTTATTTTAGGCATCTTCTTGTTTCAATTTCACTTAGTGTTTTTTCAGATATCCAGTTGGACGCTCCATCTTTTTGAGTCTTATTTTAAAGTCGATAGTTAGTAGTTGTGGTCACTGTTGCAGTCGGCACCAGGTCTTGTCTTGGGATTTTTTATGCAACTTTTCCATTTTTGGTTCAGCACAATGTATTCCCCTTTGGGTTGCGTGTTCTTTTGTCTGGTGAAAACCACGTGTACAAGTGTCCTTGGGTGGTGTTGGAACAATGTATTGGCTATAACTAATTATTTGTACTACAAATTCAATTAAATCTTTACCTCTTTCATTATATCTCCAAGGCCGAATTTTCCACATTTTTTAGATAATTTTTTCCTACTTTGGCGTTGAGGTCTCCCAAAATTATTTTTACATCTCTGTTAGGATTGTGTCTAAAGTATCTTGGAGAGAGTTATAAAAATTTACATTTCTTCATCACTTGCAATATTGGGGCGTACATTGTATAATACTAATTTATGAGGTTTTGCTTGTATTCTGCTTTTAAAAAGCGATCATTTATTGGGCTGTACCCAATTAGTGCATTTGCAGTTTTTTCGTGAGAATCATAGCAACTCCGTGACTATAATTTCCCTTTTTCTTTTCCAGAAAAAAGAACTGTCTTGTTTTCTTGTTTTGAAACTTCCATTACTTTTCCAATTGGCCCCACTTATTCCTAGTATTTGAATGTTGTATCTATCCTTTCGTTTTCAGACAGTATGTAATTACCCCTCTCTTTCATTTTCCTTACGTTCCACGGTTCCGATTTTTAATGTGTTTCTTAATTGGACATGTTTTCTTTATCTTCTTTGTCTTCCAGATGCATGTTTAACATTGTCAGCCTGGTTGCCCACTGACTAACGCGCCCCTTGTAACCCGCGACCGGCGATGTGGTATAAATTATCATTTTTGTATTTAATCATTGGTGTAGAGGTTTGTCAGGAGAAATAAAAGTTGAGTGGAATCCCCAGGCTCCTTCCCCAACTCGCAGTCTCCGTCTAACTAGGAGGAACTATCTCTGCCGCTTTAAACAATTACACTGTAATACGCCAGACATATTATTTGGTGAAACCAGTAATCAGTAGAACTGAAAGGGGTTTTCACCAGATATCCACTGCCTGCTGCCGACAGTTTCACCGCAACCCTGTATAGGGACTAATAGGAGCTAATCCTTGTTCAAGGGTACCCTAGGGTGCAGTTTATTGTCTTACCCAGGACAAATATATATATAACATATATATATAATTAATATATAATATATATATATATAAATAATTATATATATGTATATATAATATATATGTATATATATATATATATATATATATATATATAAAATATATATATATATATATATATATATAAAAACGTACATATCCTTTGTAATTCATAATGTATCCGAACGCTCATTTACAATTATTCCTTCGATTTTTTAAACGCTGTATGAAGATGAAAGTTTATGAAAATGTGAAAACTTTGTTTCTGAAAAGCATAATTCGCCAAACTGCCGGAGAAATTAGAGTTTCGCGTTTGAGCATGACGCCCGTATTAACTGAGGCTCACTGCAATTTCCGAATGAGTCGGAATTTGAAAGATGGAAGAAGGGGAACTGAAGAAAAAAGGGGTAAGGAAGAAGGTAAACAGAAAAGTTGAACTAAAGGGACACACACACAAATACAAATATATTATATATATATATATATAATATATATAAAATATATATATATATATATATATATCACTATATATATATATATATATTTTATATATATATAATATATATATATATATATATTATATATATATACATACATACATTTGCATACATACGTACATACACACACCACACACCATATATATCATAAAATCTATAGCTATATCTATATCAATATCTCTACAACACACCACACACACACACACACACACCACAGTATAAGACTCGTCAGTATAAGACCCAGTCAATTACATAATGTCAACATGAATATATATTATGAATACATATAAAACATATATATATATATATATATATATATAATTTAAAATTATATAAAATATATATATATATGTTGTGTGTGTGTGTGTGTGTGTGTGTGTGTGTGTGTGGTGTGTATATGTATATATTGTGGGGTTGTGTGT